>NW_028186357.1:2050878-2115732 GCF_003343005.1 Rhea americana | reverse complement strand
AAAAAAAAAAAAAAAGAAAAAAGAAAAAGGCATGGCCAAGTTTTCACTGTTGAGCATCCTGCGTGTTTGAGGGACACAGAAAAGAGGAGTCTGTTATGATACTGGAAAAATACCATTTCACAAGAAGTGGAAATGAAATTAGCCTTATGCACAAAATGTGCCTATTTTAAGTGCTTTTCTTTCACTGGCTTTGGTAGTAGAATCCTATGAAAATGAATAACACCCAGAGAAAAATGAAAACCCAGAGCAACTGAGTCYAGGAGAAACTTAAGCTAAGGCTTGGGAGGACTGACAGTCTTCCAGTCTCCACCTGAATGTACTTGAGGCTTGCGTCAAACTTTTGAGGACTTGAAAAACTACTCACATATATAAAAACAAGTTAAATGTGAAGGATTTATTTATTTTTTTCCCTGTAAATATSATTTCCCTAAAAAGAAGAGATCATCTTTTTGATATTTAATGCAAACCTTATAGGTGACTTTTTGTCCCTTTCAAGCGATCAAGGGCAGTTTTGTCCCTGCCGCACAAGTTTTGATGAATAAATGCCATGCCTGGCCCAAAGGCYGCAGGGCTGCTCGCAAAACCATGAGCCTCTGCCAATTTTCTGTTTTCAGCCAGGTTAGAATTACGTGAAAGCCAGTGTGTTACAAGYTGATGTCACCACTTCTTTAGAACTGAAGTGAAATTATATTTAAGGGCATACAAAGAGCCAGGACATGTAAATCACAGACCAATTATAAAACTTTTAAACAAAATATTCAGTCTAATTACCTGTCTTTCTCCTATTTGAAAAGGAACTCTACAACAGTTTAAATAAAGCACAAAACACGTATTTTTTAAAAGCATTCATTTTCATACAATTCTACAACCAAAGCCAGTGAAAGAAAAGCACTTAAAATAGACACATTTTGTACATGGTGTTGAGGCTAATTTAATTTCCACTCCTTGTGAAATGGTATTTTTCTAGTATCATAATAGTATTGGTAGAAAATGTTATGTTTTACAAACTTACTCTGGTTTCTAAAGTATTTGAAATGACTTTCTTTTATGAACTGAAATTATTTCACAAGCTCATCTACTTTTTTTWAAAAAAAATATGTTCAAGTTCTTTATTTCCTCAAACTAGTACGACATTAGTAAAATGTTGCAATATCCATTAGCTGTATCTAATGTATATGTATTTCAATGCGAACAGAATTCTGAACTCCCTACTTGTGATTTGCTATTCCCAGTTTTGTTGACCTAGTGTATTCTCTGTATSCAAAACACATTATGGAATTAAATAATATAAGGGAATACGTAGCACAACAGAAATGGGAAACTGTAAATTAGAGAGACTCTGTGCTGAGTGAATTTAGGAAGTCTGCCATTCAGTTGCTCGCTGTGGGAGAGAACTTTAAAAAGAACTAAGAAAAGAAATTTTAAAGATTTGAGAGATGAAAAGAGTGTACAGCAAGAGGGGAGAAAGTGCAGGATGAGAATAGCTCTGACTGTGGGAAAGAGAGCATTGGAACGAACTTTTTTGGAACRGGTCAGAGATGACCATCTCGTGTTGTAAGAGAGCTGGAAAAGAGCAAAGGCTGTGTCCACAGGACGAGGTTTCTATCCATTACAATATGTCAAAGCACAAGACAAATCTGCATGAACCCTGAATTTGATGAGGCARGAACATCATCATGTTGTTTCCAAAGGTGCTTTGGAGCTCAGAGATTATTATGGCTCCCCTGCTTTCCCCTTGTCCTCCTTCCCTTTGCCTTCTGTCTGCCCTGCCTTCCAGAGAGCATCTTCAGCAGAAAGCAAGACCCAGTTACGAAACTGGGATCAGCCAGAAGAGACGATAGAGCAGGTTGTGATCCCCCCCCCAAGCACATTTTAGAATGAACCAAAATAAAGCACTGTTTAATGACAAAATATCTTCCCTCTATGAAAAATACTTTACTGTTGCTTTGTGGGACTCATGGCAAAAACTAGGCACGCAACTGCAGCTACACAAACCTAGTTCTGTGAGGCCTTCAATACTTAAAATGCATTTTGAACATCAGAAAGGAGTGAATTGGAAACACCTGGAGAGCTAAACTTTGGTTTGCTGCTTAACTTCGTTTGTGATTTGTGAATTGCCAGATGAGGGGGCTCTCTTGGGAAATTCAGTTGGGGGCAACTGGCTCAAAAAGCACCAGGATTTTGTTGAAGCTCTTTTTGTGGGAGGTGAACGCTGGAAGGGTCCTGCCTTGCTTTCTGAAAAGAGCATTTGAGGTAACACTGTTTTTGCAAACTACCATTTTCTGCTGCGTGTTGGCAGGAAACTGGTCTGAATTGGGGCTACACTGATGTATAAGGCCTGTAGGGTTCCCTTCCGGCCCCCTATAGAAATCTGGGCAGCATGGTGAGAGCTTCAGACTCTACCATAATAAAAGCCAACTGCCCAGTGTTAAAAGGCCCCTCAGTAACTGGCTGTTAGGGCTGCTACGAAATACACAGTCCTAGCAGTGTTGCTGCTMGGTATCCTCTAGTGTGTCTTTGACTGTATATGTATTTTCACTCTGTTTTAATCATGGAGCCTTGGAGAGGAATCGTTAGTCTAATCGGTGCTCTCTACTTGTACAGCCTGATTAATGCCTACCCCRGAAGGCTGTTTGTATCGTAGTAAAGATCTCCGCGATACGGGCTTGACTGTGGTGTTTTTAGTGTTCCCTGTCTAGTGATAAAAGGGCCAACTGCTGAGCAGCTGGATTAACCACTATTGCTCATTAATGGCTCTTCAGCTTGCTATGATATGGAGTTGTGGCAAGCTGCTGCTGATCCTGGAGGTCYGTCAGCATTGTAAGAAGGTCTGCAAATTGAGGCAGGGCCTCAGCTACAGAGGTGATGTGGGYAGAAGGTTATGGATGCTGAAGTTGCTGAGGTACCGTAGATGATGGTGTTTCTAGTCTTGTTCTTAACTGGACTATGGTAATGTTTTCCTTCAGTCATCTGGTGTGTGCTTCCCATAGGCAAAATGCAACCAGCTCTATGTTCCGCAGAGTTAAATTTAAATCAGGACATGCCTAAACTACAACCTTTATCAGGGCGAAAGTATTTCTTCAACTGAAATTCTTCATTAGCTCAGTTTTAAGTGCAGGGGAGAGGCTCCACTGAAACACTGYTGGAGATGCAGGGTGGTATCTGTTTGGGGCTCTGAATCATTTCAAGTCATGCGTTTTCAAGTTTATGCATTGACCTTTCTGTAGATCTCCTCCTGATTTGRGGAGTAGGTTGTTGAGCTGACCCCATACCAGGATGTAGTTCTGCTACCKGCGTAACCGTGCTTACGGAATCTGGCTTTGCACTTTCTGGGTATCAGAGATCTTTCTTCAAAAGACTGTAGGTGCTGCAGTTGCACCTAACTTCATCTGCTTCTTGTTACCTATTTTTTTTTCTTTAAGGCATGCACGTTATTTCTGGCTTAGTGGAAGGGTGTTGCTGAGACATTCAACTGAAATTCTTCATTAGCACATTTTTAAGTGCWGGAGAGAGTTGTTTGCTTCGCATAAATTTCTGACTCTATTTCACATCATTGCTTGTATCTTCCGTGCAGTCGATGCAGAGTAAAACTCCCGAAAAATYCTGGAAAGCAACTCAGGCACTTCCCAATTTGGCTATCTGTAAAGGTGTCTCCAGATTGTGATTCACCTCTATCTGATTGAATGAGCTGTCTTCTGAGGGAGAGGGTAAAGGACTGGAGTCATGTCCTCTTTGGCCTCAGGGTTTTTGAGCTCTGCCTGCAAAATACCTCAACTTCTAGAGGAGGACCAGAAAGTATTCTCCCCAAACCAACTGATTAATCACTCTTTTGGAGYGTAGGTAACGGAGGACCCTTTCAGCTATTTAGTCTTGTATTCTGGTTTTCCACTTTCTTGCATGAGTGCCCTGGTGAATAGGAAACTATGCAAAAAAGAATGGTTGCAGCAACCGCTTTATAGTTCTTGTCCTGTCTAAATTTTCAGCCCTCCTCAGAAATAGCAGTATTGTGGTTTGGCTTAAACGGAGATTGTAGGAAAGGCAAGAGATGGCAGCTCATCTGCTCTGGATAAGATACATCTGAGTGCATTGGTAACTTGAAAGAGGTGTATTAGTTGCACAGAAGGCTAAAGGAATTTGTAAAATAAGTGGACTGGCCTACAGCCTAGGACTTTGGAGTTTTTAAAGAGGCTGAATACSAGCTTCAGTGGGATTTAAGACCTGTATTTCTTTATATGCTTAATGGAGCTGTAGCTGTTAACTTTAATAAGGAGGGAGAGTTAAACTAATCTTTTCCTTTTAAAATGCTTGCACTGTTTTCTTTTAATTTGGTAGAATTCCACAGATGCTGTAGACCTGAATGGCATATGCTCRTGCTTTCTGTGCCAAAATCTAGGGKTTTTTTTTAAGTGAGTGTGTTTGGAACAGTTGTTCTGAAATCCAAAATGAAAGATGGCTTAAATCTGAGTAGAACCTCAAAAACTGTCCTTGATGTTATCTAGTAGCTAAAAGTAGACAAGCATCATAAAGCTACATGTAGCTCCTAAAACATTTGTTGTTCTGCTCCTTAACACCAAGATAAATCGTAATTTTTTTTTCTTTTTCCTTTTGGATGCTCACATAGTTATAACTCTRTTTTCTAACTTGCATCAATTTCAGGGTAGATTTCCCTTCAATGCATGTTTATTTTTTTTCATTTCAATAATAACTTGAATGTGCATTGTTTGCATTAATTTAAAGCTCTCTTAAATATTGGGTGAGATGTGCCTTTGAATAGATACGCTCATGTATCGGTTGTGTAGATTGACCTAGAGAAATGAGGTAACGTTTTGTGCTCCTCTGGGCCTTGTGGTTGATCATACAAGCAGAATGGCCTTTTTATTGTTACAGAGATTCTTGCACTGTGGAAATGACCTATTTTTTTTTATATTGAGATGTAAAATAATTCCAAGGATTGAAAAGAGGAAAAAAGTATGTGCAGAGAGGGTCAATTTGCCTTGATAAAATGAAGAACTCATGCGGCGAAACACTGATGAAAATAGTTGGTGGTTCTTTTCTGGAAAAAATAGGAGATTATAGCTCCTCCAGCAGTTCTCTTGCCTTTGCACCTCTGGAGGAAAAAAAGCATCTTTAAAATGTCTTTGTTTCATGTAATAAAAGAAACCCACCTTAGATTGTGTATGATAGTCATAATTATGGTCAGACTTGTCAATTGAATTTTCGTGGAGAACCATGACTGGTGCTTTTAGTTGCACGTTACGATGCCTTGAAGATGCACAGCCATAGGCTTTTGTGCTTTTTCTGGTTCAGATGTAGGGAAACAATGAAAATAGTGACTGAGGTATGGCTGGCACATGCTAAATTTTGAGGACTTGAGGCTCAACTATGAAATAGCTTTACACTAGTATGTCAGCRTACGGTTACAAAGCTGCTGTGCTAAAATTCCCTGAGCCAAGCGTTTTTGGTGCACGAAGGCATGGGACAGTGGTCTTYGGTTGTCACATGGAGATACAACTGCGCAGTTGTGTGACAAAGTGAATATGCAAAGGAAATGAACTCAGCCGAGTGCTGTAACGCTGTAATCAAAAAAATTGATCTCTTCCTGCTGGTTACTATACTAAGTGCTTTTGTTGGTGAGTCTGATATGAAGCCTGATGACAAACTTGATGGGGAGAGGCCAGTGAATTAAATGGCACAGAAAGAGGCCCATTACCTGCTTATAGATCACTTTCAAAGGTGAGCTAGYRTCCAAGGCCCATATTTTCCAAAGCTAATAAACAGCTTTTCCCTATTAAAAAGTCCACGAGAATGGTACGTTTATGATCTCCCTTGTTCACCTCTTCTWTTCATCTGGCAACATCTCTTGGTCGATACACTTTAAACTTAAATATCTGCACTAAAAATAATAATGCTAAGAAAGAGATACAGACTCCTTAGTTCCTCAGTTGTTTATAGACATTTTGCACTCTTTTGCAGCAGCAGCATATTGACATTTTATGCTTTCCTAGGAGTATATTTTATGGGATAATTGCTCTGGGCAGAATGAAATTAACTGTTAGAGTATTTGACTGTTTTCTTGCTTCGCTTTATGACGTGCAGCCTTGCAGTCCTTCAGATCACGAATTTCCCCAGACCCGACATGCTTATCCTCCAAGACTGTAAATGCCAGATGGAAGGGTCCCTTTACTTAGTTGTATGATTTTCTTTTTTTTTGGGGGGGGGGGGGGATAGAGGGAGAAAGGGGCTGAGAAGCCTGGCCTTTGTGTCCCCTATATGTTCAGAGAAGGCTTTTTTCCTGACACAGGATGGCAGGATTTGACCCCAAGGCTCAAAGAATAAAAGTTTATTATATTTCCTATTCTCTCTCCTAATAGGTGCTTTTACTTTGAAACTATACTGCTATTTTGTTTTTTGATGTATTAAAAAAAAAAAAAGGCCAAAAAGTCCTTTTTTTTTCTGTAGGCTGCATAAACTGAAGTACAAAATAAAGCTGGCAGGTAAAGTGGAAGTCCTGGACACCCTCTACTACTGCAGTGTGGTAGTGATTAGCCCAAATACATGCAAGTAAGAGCATGTGGAGAGAACAGTAAAACCACTTTCACATTTGTGTGAAGTAGTTTATTTTTTTATTTTGGCACTATATTTGCCAAATCACAATAGGATGATTCAGAGTGTTGCAACAGCTAGAGTCTTCCTCCATCTCCAGCCTCCTCTCTTTGTAGATGTGGTGCAGGGCTCCTTGCATGTTTTCAGAGATTTCTGTCCCTTGGTGGAGGTGTGCAGGTCTGAGGGCAAGCTAACAGCTCCATGAGTTGAACCGTCTGCACTTAAAGGAGAAGGTGGAGAAACAGCACTGTAAAGTCTGAATAAGCACTGAGACTTAAGGGAATTAAGTCTTAGGAGACTGTGCTACGAGCTACTTGGGGCCCGTAGCAGGTCCTTGATGTAGAGGGAGGCTCGGGAGTGCTCAAGCCYGGGGTTACCATTCGCTGTGAGCTTTTGGTCCTGCTTCTTCGTCTTAATTTATCTTTTCTCACTCTGTTTTGCCTAAAGTAACTCCCTAAATTTTGTTCTCCTCCCGTGTCTTTTTGGCATTATCATCAGTGTMTATGGTACAGAAGGAAGGTTAAAACTTTATTTTAGATGTTTTCTACAGTGAATAATTTATTTTTCACTTGTGGTTATACCTGAAGGGGGAAAGTGGYCTTGGTGTTACTCAACAGGTAGATGTGACCTTGGTAACAGCAGAATCAATAAGACAACGCTGTAGCACGTGTACAGCGGCGCTCCTGAACTTGTCGTATTTTTCCTACTTTGAACTTGGGATAGCGGTACAGTATGCGGTGGGTTACGCRGCTGTGCGAGAATGGGTGTATCTCCAAACTCAGCTTTGTTTTCCACTTACTGGCATTTACCGAGCTGTCCTTCCCCTTAACACACAATTTTCCCGTGGTATCTAACAGAAGCAGGGGAGGCAGCGGTTGTGGAGGCAGCCCGCGGGAGCCCTCTCCGTCTCTTAGAGGGCTGGAAGAAGCCCAGGAGTTCCCTTCCATGCAGTTCCTTGGAGCACTGTCCGTGGAAAAGCTCACTGAGAAGGCCTTACTCACTTTAAGTGCTGCTTTCTCAGGCCCATCCAAGATGATCTGAGACCTTTCCTTCTCATTGCAAGGATCGCCCCCCTGGAGGAGGGTGGCTGGGTGTCGTGAGGGCTGTAGTGAGCATTGGGAAGGGTTTTGTCGAATGCTGCAGGGCAAGGACACAAGTCCGGGGCGCAACAAATCACCTTTGGTTTTTCAGAGTGGCTGTTTGAGATGCTGCGTTTATGCTGTATGTGGCAAGTTTTTATCTGATTCTGCTGCAATAATGCAAGTTGCTGGTCCTGAGAATAAGATCATATTCCCTTTGGGTGATATTACCTCCAGCTCTCACCACCGAGCTCCCAGCCCTGGCCAGCTTGCTGGGAGTGGGGAGCACTTAAAGCAGGCGTAAGCAGGTGGGACCTAAACCCTCAGAAAAGGGCAGTCAACGAGGAAAGAAAGGTGTTATGCAAATACAGACTGTGATGTGCTGCTTGCAGTAAYGGGGAAAGGAGACTTTATTAAATGTGAGTTCAAATTAACAGCGCTGCGTTGAAAGCAACTGTCAAGTTTATACAAAATATATAACCATGAAGCTATCATTTACACTTTCTTAATGCATAACTTTGTTATTATGCTCTGCCATCAGGAGCTTTTCTCTAAGTGACTGCTCAGAGGTGGGGATTTTTTGTTTTGTTTCCTGTTTTGCCGAKGCTGATAACTGTGCAAATGCGTTGTTCCTCACCTTTTCTTTGCAGCCCAAGGTGGAAATCACCAAGAGGTGGTGGTTTCTTTAGCTGCCATTATTTAGGTGGGTTTGAAGGATCTTTTAAAGTGGTTGTTACAGTTGAACGGTTTCCTAGGTTTTAATGACACCTGATCAGTTGTGGAAAGYATTGCATAAATGTAGCAAGCTGATGTGTTTTTAACTCCCTAAATTAATGCTTACAGCAACATTCTTGGAAGATAAATACCGCTCAGCCTTATCTGAAAGTCTAGCTGTGTGCATGCAATACTATTATTTAAACTAGGGAGGAGAGAAGAAGGGCTCTTGAAGTGAGGCGTAAAGGCCCAGATTTCTCAGAACTTCGCACACTTAACCACAGATGGTTCTCAAAAGTGCGCAAGCAATTATGGTAAGTAAATGCACAGACGATCCATTAGGTATCCACGTCCATAGCTGTACCTGCGACGGGGGGGAGTGCGTGCGTCAGCTGCTTCAGCATTATTCAAATATGTTTAGGTCTCTATGCCAGATCCTACCTGTTGGCGCACGGCTTTCCGTCGACGTCRGAGGGAGCTGGAGTAGTTTCTAAAGGAATAGCGGTCAGGCAGATTTCTGAAATCAGTTCTGGGGCTGAGGTGGTGTTTTGTTATTCCCTTGACTGCAGCGCCAGTCTTTCCAGCGTGTGCTGGGGAACCACCGAGGGCGTACGCTTTCCTGCAAGACTTCTGGCTGCTTTTTCAGCCGTGGGTAGTCGGAACGTGTAACGTGATTCACATTCACGCGTTCGGACTCTTGTCCCGGGGTTAGAATTATGCAGGAACAGGACAAGGAAGAGCTGCCTGCTAGGATTCATGGGAACACCAGGAACTCTTCACTCAGTGCTCGTTAAATACTTAAGTAGAGCCTACAGTGTTAGAATTTATTACAAAGGACGTGTTTGTGGAAATGTTGCCTCAKTTGGCGTCGTGTCTCATCGTCTCTATTAAGCAATTTGTCATGCAGGATTATTTGAGATCATGCAACTATTTAGTGGTAGAGCATAATACCATTAGTGCATGCTAGCTTTAAAAATTGTGCACCTCAAAGTTTACGTGGAAGAGACTTCAAAGCAATTCAAATATAAGATGGAGGGAAAAGCTTCAGAAACTTGCTATGTCTAATGACAAAGTTTTGTCATATTTACCAGATTCAGAATAGCATCAGTATTGAACATCTTTGAGTGTTATATCTAGAAGTCAGAAGAGGTTGTTGAAATGAATTGGAATGGGGAAGAAATTAAAATGCAACTGTACAGTCAGGAGAAAAACAAATCACTCATTTCTTTTATTCCAAAACTTTCAAAGTAAACATGTTTCTRTGACAAGTTTTTAGTTTGCTATAAAAAGAAAATAATGTTCTGGAACTTTGAGTAAAATAGGCAAGAAAGCATTGCTCTATTAGTTTTGCAGAAACAGAAATGCTTCATTCCACATGCTAGTTCCAAATTCAACATCTAAAAGTGTTGATGAAGGAACAATTAATTTACTGAAAAAGTCTTATTTCCTATTACCTTGCAAGCTTCTTTTTCTGATGGAAATAATCCACAATAAGTGTCAGGAGTTGTCAGTATGTTTGGAATAGAGTTTATTTGAGGACTAAAATGAGCTATGAGAAATAGTTGAGAGGGGCGATTAAGAGCAAATCCCTTCTGTGCCATTCACAGTGAAGCCTGCCTCAGCAGCCTGGCATTCAGGTTCCTGGCTCTTGGGAGGGCAGAATAATACGGTTTTAGTGAAAGACTTTCAGTACAATGCTTGCAAATTTGGGGAAATAGCATTTGGATTAAGCCAGGATTGTTTTGATCTTATCCCTCTTTGCGTTTTTTTAGTGTGWGAGAGCAATACTGATGCACGCGTGTAAAGAAAATGGCTTATTTTCCTGAAGTGTCAATAATGTTGTCAGGCACTTATCAAAATAAACACACAGCAGAATGATTAAGAGGGGATGAAGCTGAATGTAGGAGATGCTGATTAATTTTAGCATCGTATATAATCTGAACAGCACCCAGTACAGACAGTTTAGCATGGGAAGAAGTACTGAGCGCTGTAAAAATGTCCCAAGGAGAGGCAAGAGATCAGCTGTTATGTAACGAAGTCTGGCAAGAAGCTGGGCTTCGAATCGGTACAGTTGTTAGCGAAGGCATCTCCTTGCCCCGGGGTGACGTAGCCAGAAGCTGAAGAAGGGCGTTCCCAGCGCTCCCGAGCCCCGGAGGGACGTCAGCCCGGCCGAGCTCTCCTTTCCTCCAGCGCCCCGGGCCCTACCCTTAGAGAATCACGAAAACGAAGGAAGGTGAGGAGGAAAAATATCTTCAAAGACTGGGATGCTGGTACATCTGCCCATCAGTTCAATAGAATATCTTGCAATTAGCTAGGAGGACCTAAGGCAAACCTGCTGAGATCAGCACCAGAAAAGTCATTAAAAGACTTTTAGCATAGATTCCTAATCAGTTCTGTCAGGGAATATATATTAAAGAAARAAAAAAGGCAAGGATTAGTATCCTCTTCATGTGGGTATTCACTCTTCTTGAATAAATACTCAGTTTAACAGATAAAGCCAGATAACGAAACCTTATGTCCTGAGTGTCCCTCTGAAGCAAAGCAAGTAAACAAAAAACAAACAAAAAAAGCTGGACTGTGTTTATTTGAATAATGACAGCAAAATGGGTCATGGAGAAATTGAACTCCAAAGAGTTCAATTTAAAAACTTCTTAGTATCATCTGATAAATGACACARTAGTTTTCTGTTTTGTTGAATAATCAGTCAACGTTGTGTTCAGAACTTGAGCATGTGTCATGGTTAATATCCAACTCCTGTTTGTTCAGGAGTCCTGTTCGTTCAAAGGACGGTTAAAACTATTTTGATGCTGTTCCTTTTTGAAAAGGAAATATATAATGAAGGGATCTATTTTTAGCTTTATGGTTGCACCATTTATTTAAAAATACAGCAAAAGCAATTTATAAGAATAGAGGAGAAAAGTTAAATTACTTCAAGAAGGAAGCATCATCCTATATTTATAGTTTTGCAAACATAACATTAATCAACTGGAAAACGTTCAGAAAAATATAAAACTGTTATGGGCACTAGTTCAGAGAAATATATGTAGCAAAATATATCTAGCGTCTATACTTCAAAAGGCAGTGCAAAGCTGCAGAACCTGTGGGAAAATCAATTTGCTGCGGCATCASTGGGCTTGCACGAATTTTTGCAGTGCAATTTTTAATTTAACTGATTTACTTCTGCTCCTCTATCTAGTATCGGGGCTGCAAAAGCATTCGAGTTGATCCTTCAAATACTGTTGAAATACTTTAAAAGAGGAGGAGGGGGAGAGAACCTTGGGGGAAAATAGTAGTATGAAATGCACGTTTCCTGCTCGGTTTTGTCTTCACGTGTTACGTTTTTGAGCATGCTTTGCACTCCGCATCAGGGAACAGCCGCTTGGGAATATCCACCCACTCCACCTGGTCACTGTGACCTCGCTGGGTTGATCCTCAGCAACATCCCTCTTTATATCGTAAGAGCTTTAATTAACTCGCCACCTCGCTGGTATCTGCTGTTCTTTGTGCTGAAAGGTAATTACCAGACAGCTGCGACTCAATCAAAGACTTGTTGAAGGCAGTGGAAATAACCTGCCCGTGTACATTTGTCTGCAAARAGCGACAAAACGTGTCCCCAGTAGAGCTTTTATGGGTTCCTGTTCAGAGGCAGGATGATTTGCAGAGCGCCGTCCCTGCGGAGCGGCAGGCTATATTCCCTCCTTTGATGTGCTGCCCAGAGACATGAAAGAAAATTATATACAAAATATATCCTGCTATTAAATGCTTTGTTTATAAATCACAGCTACAGTTGCATAACTTGATTTTACAAGCGTACATTAGGCAAACATAATTTTAGATTTTTTTTAAAGATTAAATTAGTTTTAATTTTTAGATTCTATTACTATTTCCCTGACCACGTGTTTTGCCTGGACTTTTATAAAGGTGCATTTCTCACATAAACTTCATTCCTGAAAGAAGTGGTCTGAACACAGTCCATAATCTATCCTTATTTTATGTGATGATACTTTCTTATTTGGATCTTTTCAGCTGAGTGCCTTCCCCATCACTGCTGGAGCTTGCGTTTTTTGCGGAAAGAGGAATGTATTATAGGAACCTGGCTTCACTGGTTTGCAAGTGTTCAACCTGGTGAAGCAAGATGAGGCTCTGTAATGTAAAATGCATCCCTGCTAACGTGGAGAGATTCAATTACARTCTTTCTCTTCCAAGAAGCATCTTCTGAAAAAGCGATGGGAAAAAGTGAACTGCTGGAAGTTTGGAAGAACGGCRAATTACCGTGTTGCGACTTGCACGACTCTGTGCAGCCCTCTTGTCCTCCCGCGCGTCCCCCAAAGAAGGGGGTTTTCCGTGAGTTTGAAGGGTTCCTCAGAGAATATGACTGAGCTGAAGGATGAAGTTTACTGAACACATGCCAAATAACCAGGCGCAGTAATGCCGTTCCAGCTCTCTAATACATAGCGGCAAGGTATTTAATTTGCTCCTGTTTTTTGGAGCCCTGTCACCTTGCCTCAACCCTGATTCCAGCGGGATGTCCCCTGCTTTCCTCATKCCAGGTGAGAGTCTTGCTCTCGCCGTGAGTCTGGCGAAGACCTCGATGCCGGAGCGCGAGGAGGCCGTTTGTAGCCTGTGGCTACAACCTTTGGGGAGGTTTCCCTCAGCAGTGCTGCGTGCAGGACACGTGGTCCGTGCTGCGCCCACCTCAGGGGAACGGTGGGCGGGCTTGGTGGGTCCACAGGTTGGTATCCTCGCACCAGCTGTCGCTGACCACGTGCTCGTCCCATTGCTGAGCTCTCAGCACGGAGGTGAGACGTGCCAGAAGGAAAACGGTGTTGCAACCCTGCAAGTATTAGGCTAGGTTCATGAGTAGTTTCACAGGCTTTTGGGTGAAGATGGCAAAGTCTACGTGACCTGCAGTTATGCAGATAATTGAGACCCTGAACTTTTTGCCCTGAAATTTGAAGTGTGCACGGGGAAACACTCGGGAGAAAAGGCAGGAGCAAACCAATGGAAAAGGCAGTAATGGGAACGATGCGCGAGACCCCCAGGACGAACTCGCCTTGATGCCACCCGCCTCGCCTTGTGGACGTCCTTAGGCGATGGGCATGCAGCGTGTGCGGCAACCCCGGCGCTGCTCCCGTCTCGGGCTCCGGGAGCGCATCGGCAAATAGTAGAAAACACATAGCAGCTGTTAGTGTTAAAGAGCTCTGATTTCTTATGCATTTTTGTAATGGCTTTGGCACCAAAAATAACTGAAATAATGACATAGAAACACCCATTGAAGCTAGATATAGCAGTGTCTACACAAGAGCTTTTGTCAGTATGGAAATGTCAGCAAACATTATATTCAGAGCACAAATTRCAAGCGCAGACCTGACAAAGTAAATTTTGAAGCATATCCTCGAATGCAATGCTTGAAATGTATCCTAAATTGGCAGATTGCAAGCTATGGTGGAACAGAACCAAGGCTCCAAAACCTGACAGAGCCAGTGTTGAAATCTGAATAATCGCAACTACGTTTTCGTAGTTATATAAATGGAAGAAGCATTGGCAGAAATTCATGAATAATTTACACTTAAGAATTTAGCAATCTGGTGGGTAGAAAAATAAATGGCAAATGCAATAAATAAATGATTATTTTGAATTATTTGCTCTGCTCTGATGTTTGAAGAGGTGTCTTTTTGGACTTTCTTAAAATGTTGCTGTTGAACTCCTACCTCTCAAGTAAATGCTCTGTTAAAGCAAAAGCAGAAAGTTACATGCCTGCTAGGGGGAAAAGATGCAGACGAAATTGAATCTGTAACGTAGGTTGTTTTTATGGCAGATAATTATAAAAGGATCTTATTTGCCATGCAGCACAGCTGCAGTCAAAAAAAAATATGTAGCCTTAATGAGAAATGCTAGCTGATATATATATATAATGGTGAGTTATATATAATTAATTAAAAAATGATGCAGTGAGTAAAGTTTCAAGATTTATGGAGGAAATAACTTCTGAAAAGAGAAATCCCCAACTCCCTTCGGCGCCTTTGGGAATGTGATATTATTTTAAAAGCAAGAATTAATTTACACAGCACCAGTGTTTCTGTTTCCTCATAGAATACATATTGGGCTATGTTTTTTTTAATGTCTGATTTGCCTCACACAGTACTTCAAAGAAGAAAGCTAAGGTTTGCTGGTTTGGAAGGTGATTTTTTTTTAATGGGACAGTGATTTCATACTTTTTGCAAACCTCTCTAATCTCATTGTTTTAAAAACATTCTGGTTTTGATGCAACTGCTAAAAACTATATAATAGCTGTGTGAGTGCRTTATCCTCATGACACTTTGTATTGGTTTGCAAGAATTTCTTAGCCTGCTACATTTAAAATCTGTTTCTTTTTCCTCGCTTAMGTTGGATTATTCCATTTTGACCTGGAGTGAAACACTGCATTTAGAGTAACTATAGGATAAAGCCATGAAGGCTTGTTTTCACCAAAAGCATGGTACCTGTGTCGCCTTTCTCCAAGAGCTCAGCTGCAGGAGCGCAGATTTCGGATGTGGCTTTTCCGTCTTGTACAACCAAACCCTCTGCTGTTAACACCTGTCTAACGACTTAAGGTTTAGAGAATCCACCTGGGCAGCAATACGATAACAATAATAGGAATGGGGCCATGGGTGTTTGAAGCCTGTTTGGGGAATACCGTAACCAGGGCCTTAGGATTTRTGTTACCCTCTCTTCTGCTCTCAGTGGTGGGAAAAGCGTGAAGAAAACGTTTGCCCTCTGTTTGGGAGACMGGACTCTGCCTTCAAATATAGAGAGAGAACTTCAAGAGGGGAGACTGAGAACTCAAGCTTGAGTGCGGAGTACTGTATGCAGCTGGGGGAGAAGGGTGCAGATCTGCCATGTGGACAGTTAATTTGCCTGAGAAGCTACTGGATGAGGAAAAGGGTGTTTCCATTAAAATACTGCATTTTTTAGTAGCCTATGATATTTAGCACTATTTTTCAAAAGTCCATCCAAAATATTTGATGAATTTAGGTTAAATTGCAACTAGTTTTTGAATGAGTGGGATGTATTTTGGTAAAACTTAATGCTTTTACTTTTCTCCAAATGTTGGGATCAGGCTGAAGACTGTTAAAAATTGTATTGACTCCAAAGCACTCTAAAGAAAAACACTTTACTATGGCCTGAAATGTTAGTTATAGCTAGGAAATCTCCAGCTTTTGGAGCTGGAGTTCGAGGAAGAGTTGATCTCTGACTGCCAGAGGGAGCAGTTTAATAGTAATAAATTTTCAGCAGAATATCTTAAACAGATTTTGAATCATCACAGTAGAAAGAACACGATTTTTCTGTTGGCATTGCTACCTACCTGAGTTCTTGTCTGAGTAGCTGTGTTAATGAAAAAAAATTAAAGTTCAAGTGCATTTTAATTCTTTCCTAATAATGGTTAAATACACTAGGTGTCTGGTTTCCAAATATTAGCGTCTAGTTATTGTCCATATTCTACATTTGGATGCTCATGTTGGCAATTCTGAATTTTAAATATTCTTATTTAATTGTAAGTACCAATTTGAGCATCCCAGTCTAACGTTTTCAGCACTTCATATATGTGCTTGCCCTTGAGATGAACTTTCTCAGATGATTGCTGTGGCTCTGCCTGATTTCTGTAGGTCACAGTATGCGTTTTGAACAAATGAATTTTCAGTGCAGGTAGCCAAAAGCCATTTCAGTGCAAATAAACTGACTGCTTCTGTACAAGGAGACAATGAAATAAATTTAACGTGATTCTGCCTATGAAAAGCTGTGCTGGTTTGGAAAGTGACAGTCTTTGTACCGCTGTCTGTAGTCCACSGGTGCTTTCAGGAGGTGGTTAGCTTTCTGCGCCTGTTTTGCCAGTGCTGTCAGCTATCCTTGCGGTTCYGGGTTCCTTCCCAAATGCTCACTGGCGGTTGTGTCAGTCCTCTGCTCTTTTGGGGTATGTGCAACTTCACATAGTGTGCCCATCAGGCCATTTTATATACATACACACATGTGCATACATATATACGGGTATATATATGGGTATATATGGTGCATACATATATGTCAAGTTAGGATCAAAGTATTTTTCCTGTTTTGAGATGTATGAATGAAATGTGTGTCAAAAGTGCTTAATAATAATTTAGGAAGATATTATRCTTAAATGAGAGGACTAGGGAGCCTCCTGGAACAGCAAGTGAATGCAGTAAGAAAGTAGYGTTTATTTTTCTGGTGCTCTGAAAAGCCGGAGGAGTGGTGCAGAATTGGGAAATAATGCTGGAGAGAKAAGCAAATCAAGCAGCGTGATGTATTGCTAGTTCCTACGCAGGAAGGCAAGCGAGGTGTAAATCATGGCAGGAGAAATAGGGCCCTGAGGAATGAGATGTGCTTCAGCCTCAGCAGTTACTCAGTCGTGAGCTTGTCGAGTTGTGAACGCACGGAGCAGCCTGGAGACAAAGATGGTCAAAGATGTGGCTGACTGGAAAGGCTCTGTCACGCGTTTCTTGGTCAGCTGTCCTGACTGGCCAGGTAACCGCGTCTCCCTCAGCTCGGGTTGCTGGACTCTGCTCCCTCCTGGGGGAGGCCGGTCCTGTCCCTTTTAACAGGTGGAGCGCTTGGYGTGCAGAAAATGGGCAGCAGGACTGTGCTCGTGATGCTGGTTCAGGATCCAGCTCTGCCTGTGCTTCGGCCGTCTCTGGGTGCTTCCATGGTGGCGAAGAACGAGTACAACCGGACAGCCTCAGGGTGTTAATGGATTGTACCGAATGGTTGCACCAAATTCTGTTTTTGTTTAGCCTTCAGCTTTGCAAGGAAACTTTGCTAATGAAGTTTGGAAAGCAAAGGTCTCTGCGCTGATGATCGAGAGTTTAAGATTCTTAAAATAATGAGATGAACAACTCTAAAGCATGTTGTTAGCACTGTACCTATATCATTCTGCATTGACATACAGTAATAGGCATTGCCCATACAATAATATGTCTCATTAGTTTCAAGAAAGCAGGAGTTAATAATAGAGTACTTATGCAAAGCAGTGATGGGAGAGCGACGGGAAGGGAAGCACTGAGAGCTGTCTAGCAGGCTGAATACCCAAAGCAGTTGCTACCTGAAAACTAATTTTATTTTTAGTTAATATTCATTGATGTAACTTCTAGTCCATTGTTAAATGATTACAATCCATCACTTTGTGAAACATTTAAGACAAGTATAGAGTTGTAAAACCAATCCTTTGTACTGGAGTCATCACCGAAGCTGTGTTGTGAAAAACATGGCCTTGCTGCAGTTTGATCATATTTTTAGAGCCTGCAGGGCTTTCAGCAGGTGCTCAGGATTGCTCCCCTGTGTTTATATGCATTATGTCACCATTCTCATTTTCTTTGGAACGGTAGGAAAGTGTATGGCATTTCTGTATTCTCATTTCCCTTGAATTTGTTAGCTTTTGAACGCAACCCATCTGGTGATGAGTGAATGACAACTGTTTACTCCAGAATAAAGCATGTGCTAAAATGCAAACATACAGCCTCCAGAAGCACTGAACAAAGTTTAATTAGCTGTGGAGTTCATCTAAACTTCAAACTACCAAGTCAACTTGCTGATCAGGGGAGTTTATAATGATATATTTCTTGCTAGTCGATGTAGAGGCATCTCTGATATCTTTCTATTCCCAAATCTATAAATACATCGCATGCACTTTCTGATACAGCACGATTCCTTATTAATTTATGCTTCAAATTCCATATGGAAATACAAGTTGCTAAGAGGCCACATGGATGGATATATTGCGCTGTGTCCCTTGAAAACTTTTGGCAAATTGTATTTACTGGAGGGATGTTTGTGCGTCCCAAGTGCAACACGGATGAGATATGTTAGAGTGCTGAGGAAGGTTGCTTTATAGTCTCCCAAGAGACTAATGGTTTGGAAGGAGACGTGAGCTGGGAAATAGGCAGCTTTAGTGATCTTTTTTTTTAAAATGGGTTTGTAACTGGGAGCAAAGTGAAGATTGACTGAGTTTTATCTCATCTCTCGCAACTTCTTAAGCGTTGTCATCATTATGGTTGCTCTAATGTGAAAGAACAGAGATAGTTATTCAGACAGATGTGCTAAGGTTCTGTACTCTAACACCATAAATAAAGTCTAGTAGCAGTTTAGGGAATTGGTATCACTAATCCCTAGTGCCMGTCATCAGAGTATATACAACTAATGGTGCCTATTCTGCATCTCAGCTAAGAGAAAGGAAGATGAAAAATATGTGCCTTTTTCATCTATTTGACTTGGGGAAAAAAAAAGAAAGTATAGTAAGTATTACATTAAATCCACTGACTTCATTTGTTTTTAGGTCTGCCACTGAACGACCTGAGCAAATGCTGTTGCGTTGGCAATTATAGTGCTATTTGGAGTTCGTATAGTCTTAAGAACYGTGTAATTTATTGAATGTAAGAATATTTAACTTCATAATAACATTTTAATTATATACTGATTGCAAAGTCACTACTGTCATTGCTGTCTGGTAGCCCAGCATCTTGTCTGACCTGTCTGCAATGAGATCACCACATGAAAATAAGTATTTGACACTAGTAAGAAATTTTATAAAACCGTATTACTCTATAAGATATATTGTTTACTAGAGGTATTCTAGAGTCCTTAATCTCCAAGGTGGAGATGTTCTATTTTTCATTTTTAGGGTAATACTTTGGTTCAACAAACAGTCCCCGTTGTGGGTGTTCATATCTAGGGTTTTGGCTCAGACAGCTTTTTCATTACACCTCTTGTTGACTATGGAGTTTAATGAAAAATTCTACTGCTTGATCACTGTTTTCTTCAAAAATTGGTAGTTATTGGTCTGATCCRTAATCCCTTGAAGCTGACAAAAAGGCTTGGAACAAATTCTGCATTAACTTCARCCTTAGCTTGCGGCTGCACTGATGCAAACTGTGTGTTAGAAACACTGCATGCACGGTGCCTAGCAGCAGCCGTGTCATGTGGCCATTGGAAATGTGGAGTAATTAGAACAAGTTTTCACTGTAACTTACTTCAGACGGAACTGCTGCTGTTTAAATGCAAGTCTCCATGTAGCAAGGCTGCCTGTTTAAGAATTAAGCATTAGAATATGTTGTCATCTGGCTCATCATTCAGCCATTACTGTGTTACGTGTTACCTGTTTTTTCATTGTTTCTTAGTAAAAACAGGCAAAAGCTTCAGTAGCCTGATGCTTTTCCCTTGGTTTATCTATCTATACAAATTTCAGGGTGCTTATAAACGTTCTCAGCTGGCAGAACTGTCCCTCAGGTCAGTTCCGTAGTGGAAGATGCCTGAGCCCGTCTGTCTTTAAAGTATGAAAGCCTGGATCTGATGGGAATAGAAACTGCGCTGGGAGTGACTGCGCAGAGCAGGATTACAGGGTGCACTTCTGATTCCGTCGCTCTCAGCTGTGCTCCTTGTCTGATCTTAGTGTGAGAGTCAAAACTCAATCCAGGGTTATTTGGTTCTGTAACCATTAGTTAAGCTGTGATATTGTTTGAAAGAAAAAAACAAAAGTTGAGCATGTTTAAATCCAGAGGAGTATTCAGAGGTGGCTTTCCTAGTTAATCTCATGCAAGTGCTGTATTTTAGCAGGCTGCAAAGCTGATTTTCTGTTTATAGGATGATCTGTRTGCTGCAACTGGCAAAAATACTTGACTAAAACAAAAGTTTAACCACTGACTAATTGTGCAGGCTTAAATGCAATTTAGATGTTTAAAGGTGTTCTGGAAAGATATTCATAAACTGTGGCCTAGGGCTATATATTAAAAACACAATTTTTAGACTGAAGACTGGAAAGGAATCTAGGTCTGCTGTGCAGTTATCAGATCCCTTTGGAAAAATAATCTTTCTACTGGTGACCCTGAAAAAAAGGTTGCGAGAACTCAGTTAAAAGAACTTTGAAGAAATGTCATTCCTCTGCTGTCAGGATCTTTGATGGAGAAGATGAAAAGGCAAAAGGTTTTCCCTGGAAACAGGGGTAAACTTTAACTTTCCCAGAAAAAAAAAAATACCTACTCACTGAATAAATGACTTGAGCAGGTTTTCAGGCATGGTATTACTCATTCAGCAGCTGGGAAAACAGGCCAGCAACCTACAGTATCCACTTTGAAAGGAAAATATTACACAGTGAATTTATTACTCACTCTTATTTCCTTTTATGTATTGTAAATGATGCGTCATTCTCTATTTCTGAAACTTGTACTGCTGAGTGCTATTTGGAAATTAGTTGCGCATAGTCCAAGCCGAGATCTTTATTCCTGGGGATGCCTTTTAAGAGAACCTTATTGCACATTGAGAAAGCATTTTGTAAAGATTGTTGCTGCAGGAAAGGGCAGCTGTGTAYAGATGTCCATGCGGTGATGGTATTTTGCGTGTCCTAGCATGTTCTGCCCAGCAGCCTGGCTTCCTATCGGGGCGGTGAGGTTAGGAAGCGGTCTGTGCCAGTCGCTGCTGATTACAGATTAGCTGTATAACCCCCAGGAGGTGAAACCAAGAGCCGAGRTTCAGAAGATGGTCAATGTTGCCTTGGCACAGTGTCTGTGGATAATGTCTAAAAAGCACTTTTTTCATTAAATAAGCTATTAATACAAGCTCCTGCACTGATTCCTTTTCTCAATGTACTGTTAGAGTAAGAGACCTGTCGAGCAATCTTTTCCCCCTGTCTCTGAGAAAAGTGTGTGTGAAAGCGTGTGGCTGTCATGGATTTGGTATGGGATGAAAGATGGTTTTTCTCTCATCCTCAAATCACTGAGGCATTTGTATTTCCGAGTGAAGGAGCAGGCGAAGCGGCCGTTCCTCCAGCGAGGCCGGGATGTGGTTGGCGTCGCTGGGCGGCCTTCCTCCTACCAGCCCGGGCTTCGGCCAGACACGCACGTGCACGGTTTAGTTGGTAGATCTTCTGTTCAACTCCATTATATCCAAATTTCAAGCAATTTCACTTAAGGCTCCGAGCATCGTGCTGTTGGTTGAGTATGGATGCAAGGGTTGGCGATTAATTAAAAAAAAAAAAAAAAAAAAAAAAGCGGAGGGGGGAGAAAGAAGTAGTTATGACAGTTCATGTTAAGAAATGACAGATTACTGTAATTACAGCAAACTGACCTTGAAGACAAACAGTTTTAATTGTGAACTTGGCGGGGAGAGAGCAGGGATCCTATGACCTGCAGCTAACTGTCTAGTTTACTGAAAACCCTTATTAAATGAATTTGTTGTTTTGGAGACATCTTAAAAACATAGTGGAGTGAATAAGGATTTTTTTTGTGTGTGCTGGTTGCACTACAGTGATTTCCTGTGACTGATTACTTGTTGTTATTTTTTGACATCTACTGGCAGCAATTTATTTACATACTTTAAATCCCCCTGGGACCATGTTTCTTCTACTGAATATAACTCCAATTGATTAGTTTTCAATAAATTACATGTAGCAAGAAATTTGATTGAGAATAGCATTTAAGGTGACTGTTAAAAGATCAGATGTGTGTTTGTGTAGAAGCCAAGAACACTTATGGTTAAGAGTATATGGTTTGTTGTTTCTTTATTCAGCTGATATTTAAAGGAAATTATCTGTTACATACCACTGGGAATTCTTGTATGACCTCTATCCCATCTTGCTCTGCTATAGGATACAAATAATTTCAGACTGACAAACTTCTCAGTAATTTGCAGAATCACAACATACTGAATACATTTGAATGTCTTTGATTCTATCTATTTGTGTCACGGACTCAGCTTGTGAAATTTTGTAAGAATTTTTAAAATTAATTTCCTCTTACATTCTCCTGGGTTTCTTACCAAAATGTTACGTAAATTGGGTCAAAAGGAAAAATGTTGAATATATGCATCACAATAGGAAACCCCTTCATCGACCTGAGTAAGGTGAAGGCATCTTTTCTAGGTGCCTCTGCTGGGCTCGGGGTTGGGTAGACTGTTCCAAAGCAGCGTGGTGTTAACAGTGAAATGACATGTTCTTCCACACGTGGCAGCTCCTCAGAGGCTGTGGCTCCCCAAATGTGGTATCTGTACAAGTGTCCTCTGCGTTCCCATAGACGCGGGAGCTGTTTAAATTGGGCTAGGTGTTGCAGTGGAAAGGTCAATGACCACGACAGAGCACCATCAAAGGCTTTTTCGGACGCGTGCACTGACATCCTATTTTTGTTGAAACTAATTTTTCTCCAGGGCTAAGAGCAGAAGCTGCAGTATTAACATGCCTTATAATCGGCCAGTGACCTAAGAGATCAGTCAATAACATGTCTACCCTGTAATGAGTAAGTCAGAATAACTTCCAACTGAGAAGTCATTACTGCTTCTTCCACTTGGTTAGATTTTTGTCCTAAGTGAGACAACAGGCAGCAAAGGGATCTGTGAAGATATGTAACGTGAGCTGGTGAAGTCTGGCTTGAGGTTTTTTTTTTTTTTTCTCCTTTTTTTTTTTTTTTTTTTTTTTTTTTTTTTTTTTTTTGGCTTTAGTTTTTATTGTAGTGTTTGGATTTCCCTATAATTTCAAGCAACTAGAAACAGCTGATGGAGAAGCATTGGGAGAAGTGAGGGGTTCTTTGAAGATGGTGATGATATGTGATTGAGGGATACTTTTGTCTGTGAGGAAAAGAAACAGGGAGCAAGAAAAGACAAAGATAAGCCAGAGCTTATCTGTGCTGAGTAAAACGGGAGTCCTTGGCATCGGCGCCAGCCGAGCCGTGCCGCTCGTGTGGCCTGCTGTGCTCCAAAGCAGCTTCCTGGCTGCAGCCGATCCCAAGTGTCCTGCTCGGCTTTTGGCACCTATGGGAAGTGCTGCTCTTATCAGCACTATATTTTCCCTGTGTATTTTAATGGTGTAGAAAAACCTGTGAATATTAAAATCTTCTGCAAATTGTGGAAGAAAGGCRTCTTAGAAGAGTAGATATGGACAACCTTGCTTGTGCCAAACTGYTGGCCAAGTTGGTGTGATTTAACTGGCTGGTGTGCCTAAATCCGGTGTAAATGGTGTGGAAAGTTTGCCTGTTCAGGTTACTGGTACAGGCATTATTAGCAYGTGCAAAGATCAAGTCTGGTGTTTGGTTCTTACTCTCCCAAAGAATTTGAATATAGGTGTGTGAGTGTGTGTGTGCGTGTTCAGCRGTATTTGCTAGATTTTGAGTATTGTACTGTTGCTTATTTCTTCAGTCTTTGACTATCTAGGTGCTAAACAAAATGAGTCGTCATTATAATTTGCTTCAGGAAGCATGTAAAGAAACTATGTACATACAAGAGGATCGTGAATGTGCTGTGSGGGACGATAACCTTATCGTTGTTGGTTTTTCTTTTTTTTTTAAATAACTCTATAGCAGTTCCACTGCAGAGTTGCAATTTAGCATTAAACTTTAAAAACTCATATGAAAAGGATTTTTATTAAATTCATTCATTCTGTTCATTTTCATGAAAGTTCAATAGGATGCTTTCTGTAAAGGAGCTTTTTAGGCTTGCTAGTAACTTTTTTGAGCCACAAACCTATTATTTCAAGAGTGATTTTTGATTTCAAATAACGGAAAAATTATGTTTTAATGGTCAGCCTGTCTGACTTTTAGAAAAATTGTGGTTTTGATCACTTTCTTTTCTGCTATCCAGTTAAAAAAAAATTGATGATAAATCATTGATAAATATGCCAGGATTAGATTTGATAGAGATTAGGGCTAACACCAAGAACTGTGAGCTGCTTTGCTTTTCAAAATAAATTTGGAGTCAGGCATCCAAAGAGTTCATCATAGCCCTAGGGGGTCAGAATGCAGTTCCTGTCATCTGTTAATTTTTAGCTTAGATCTCGGTTTAAAGGGATGAGCTTTGTAAAACTGAAGCCGGTGTGGGGGGTTTTGCTAATTCTAAAGGAGGCAGGAGTAACGAGGCAGCTGTCCCAAGGCAGGGCCAGTTGCCCAATTGCTTGCATCCTTTATTTCAAAATTTGGCTATGGGGGAATAGCAGTGGGTTTCTAGCTGTGTTTTTGTTTGATTTGTTCCTGGTTTCCATCTCTCTGCATACCCAGTGGGTGTGGGGAAAGGGGCTGATGGACTTGTACCCTGAGAATTTATTTTAGTTCAAAAGTTGGAATTAACTTCTGACAGCGTCCAGTGTCCTGTTTGGAGTTTAAGTGACCCAGAAGTGTTGTGGGTGGCATGTCTGTCCTTCTGTTTCCTCTCCTCCTCCTGCCTTAGGTGTTCTTGCAGGAGACCAGCAGGAATGAACAAGATGTGGCCTCCCTCCAGAGCCTGGCCTTCAGAGCCTGTTGTGAAGGCATCTCAAGGGAAGGGAGAGAAGCTGTTTCTCCCAAGTGACAATATTGCTAACCTGCAAAGCAAGATTTTTTATTTCCCAACTGCCTTTGTTATTAGCTGTTATCAGAGATACCTCTCCTTCTTGGATGGATATGGCCTGTCCAGATWTGTTGGTTCATCTCATTCATGTTGACAGACAAACTGATCTATTGAAYATTCCTAAAGCTCTGCGTGTCTACTGGCCTCTTGTATGACACCCCATACCAGAGCTTTTACCACTAAGACTCATGGGTTCAGCAGTGTAACTAACACTGGTCCCGTGGTAGCCTCATATCATCTCTCTAGCTGCGTGTCCGCTGTGTGCGCTCAACCCCCTTGCTTATTGTCAGCTAGAGCTTCAGCGGGTCGTTAGTTACTTCCCACTACAGCGGCACTTGCAAGCATTTACTTTTGCTTCAATCATCCCCTTCCTCATCCTAGTTAATGAAGTTCAACTTTGCCAATTTTCTGTCCATTTAACTTCGGTATTTTGCTAACATCTTTGAGCAGGGACGATTTTTTTGCTGCAGCCAAGAGATGCCTGCTGGGCTGGAAAGTTAAGTTGCCTTTGTGCAGCTGTAACGTGCTTTTCTTGTACTTCTAGCCCTCTCTCAGATGCAGCTTCCAAAAGGAGAGAGACAAGCAGTTTCAATATGCTCTAAAGTCACCTGTTAAAATGAATRATACAGGATAAAGGTGCACAAGATAAAATTCTCTTCATGCCAAAAATCCCGCTGATTTAACAAGACTAGACTGCGTTTACAAAAAGGATCCTACGCTTAGTTGATACAGTAATTAAATCTGTGTTTGGTGTATATTCTCAATGTGAGATCTCACTGAGGAGCTGTTTTGTTTCTAGCTATCATCCAATGTTAAAATATGTATATGTGTATGTTTTGTGTGTGTGTGTGTATATATATATATATATATATTTATTCAGAATACCTGTTTAGAGATTTTGTCAGAGGGGAAACTATGGATTGTGAATTTCTGCTCAAAATGCCTTAAAACTTCTGAGAATGATACTCTGAAAAAATAATGCTTTGAAAGAGAAATGTTAGCTCAGTGTGCTGTTGAATGCAAGAGAGCTATTTCACCTTGTGTTTTGTTTCTTGTGGGTTCACAAGAAAGACCTGACTGCTAAGGTTTTAATGTTTTTAAAATGGTGTTTGCTMTAACATCTGTGCTTCAGTATGTGGCCCCTCAGCGGGGAGACAGGCTGCACTGAAACAATGAATCTTAGGAACTTGAGATTTCTTGCTGAGGTCTGTTAAAGGTAACATTTCTGAACACAGCTTCCATTTCCCATCATTACAGTAGTAGACTTGGGATCCTACAGAAGAATCTCTCTTTCCACCAGTTSCAATGATGATGATAAAATCAAAGTCAGTGATTAAAGCCTTGGGATGCATGTAGGCAGTAGCATTAATAATCTAGCTGGTGGACAGAAATACTTAGTACGAGTCACGTGTGGCTGAGCTTCCTCACGGAAAGGAGGAAAAGCCTAGTACTGGAGGCTGAGAAATGAGCAGAGGGCGATGAGTGACATGCATGTTGTTTTTCTTTGGGAGATGCTTGGCAGTATTTTCATTTTGCTTGCATGGAGTTTTGGAGCCTGTCTCATACCATATGGCATATTAAGCACAATAAAGATGTTCATTTGGCAGCTGGAGCATGACTAGTAACATCAGAAGAGTCATATGTGCATCAATAAACGAAGAACTCTGCCTTCCTGTAAATAAATGTTAGATCATTGCTTCAATTGCCCATGAAGTTCTTGATGATGGGACGTAACCACCTTTTAGTCACGTCTGCAGTAGTATTTCCCACGCTTTAGATTGGAGGTAGAGTTGAACAGTGACTGTTCTTAATGTTTTGCACTTCTGTAGCACCTTGACCATCAGCCACGAATGATTTTGCCAAGCGCTGTGTGAGCACAGAACAAGCAATCGGCTGCCCTGAAGAGCTTGCAACCTAATTAAACTCTTCAAGCTCTAACACTGTGCGTGYGTGTGTAGGAGGACAGGGGAGATCTTAATGTATGTGGACATTTCACCAGGCTACTCTTCAATCTGTAGTACTACAGCTGAGCAATACGAATAATGCCAGTTATATATTTATACTGCCTGTTTTTTCTGCCTTTTGTCTCAGAACTTTACCTTGTCTTTATGTGGCCAGTGCATGAACATCGTGATTACATCACGGTCATCACTGTACATCAAAACATCTTAAGTCACCATGGTTGGCGGTAGCMAAGGGTTATATATTGGAAGATGAACTTTTTAGTTTCGCAAACTGCCAGCATCTTTGGTTCTGTCTCTCCTCTCTATGAAGCTTAGTGGACTCTGCGCATGTAATATGCATCCAATGGACATGGATTTTGTTAACTGCTTCTGGATAATTGGGGATTATTTTAATAATAATCGGAAAAGATCTTATTAGAAGAAATGATATGTTTTATTTCTAATGAGACATTCACATTTTCCTGAAATCTGGCACTTTTGATATTTTAGATATCTTCTCAATAGGATGCTGCTGCTTTTTTTTTGTTTTGTTTTGTTTCCTTGCCTGTGTTCTTTCATCTTGTTTTGAGAAACTCTGTCCCATACCCAAATTTCCTTTAGCCCTGGGAGAGATTGCAGGATGCAGCTTGCTGGATTGGCTGTGTAGGGGGACACAGTAGTTAATTCACTGTCTTTTCATAGTTTTTCTTTTTCTTGACCGAAGCAGACATGTATAGGCCTAATGTAGATATTAATGCACGGGAAAATGAACTGAATCTRAGACCTGTAGGTCTAGAAGGGGCTTCAACCTAGTCCATCAGCTTGCTCTGAAGTAGGATCAGGTACTGATGTTGGTTTTGAGTGATTTTTGGATTAACTTTGTGCTTGTTTAAACCCTTGTTAAAAACCCTGCAACAGTAAATATCTAGCATGTCCTCAGTAGTGAGCTACCTTTTGTAGCTGGAAAACTTTCTCTAATCCYGGGCTGCACCTCCCCTTAACCCATGGCACCGAACCCTTCTGTAGCGTCTCGTACGCTAATTAGTTCACGTTTGAGCTTCGTGATCATGAGGAGTAACTAATCACTTAAACTTTTACACAGAGATTTGTATTCTCTCTCTCTCTCTCTCTCTCTCTCTCTCTCTCTCTGTCTCTCTCTCTCTCTCTCTCTCTCTCTCTGTCTCTCTCTCTTTGAGTATCAGCAACCTGTTAAGTTTGAGAGAGAGAGTGCCTTAGGCTGGAAATCCGAATAAGCTGCTGAAGCTGAGACTCCTCGTATGTTCCTTGAGTGCCTGGGGCACAAATGTGGGAGAACAGGGCAGGGAAGCATGGGCTGTGCTGAGTTGTGCTCTAGGGCTGTAACTTTTGGGTGTCTACGCTGGCTTTTCCCCAGAAGTGATGTGAGTTTAAGGAAGCAAATGTTCCCGAGAGGAGCCATCGGACAAGTGACTGAGAACGTAATGGGGATCCTGTGAGAAGTTTTCCARTCTTTCCAGTTGAGGCAGTATCACAGTTCTGATAAAGCCCAGATTTACTTCTAGCTTCAGACTAGTGATTTTTATCTAAAGCTACGCTTATCGTGAACTTTTAACAATTTGCTTTGGTTTCTTCTCCATTGGCCCTTGGTCTGAGTAATCTTCGTGTTCTCTATCCTTGCGATCACTTCATTTCCTTCCACCCACTTCTAATTTCTGTCCTACCTATCAGTAGTGCTCAGAGCCTTTTCATTTTCTTTCCCCCTCCTTGCTATTAACCTTGTCAAATACTCTTGTTTCTGTGGTAGAATTGGGGATTGAAAGCATCAGTGCTTTTTGATGAGACACAGTAAGTTTCCYACTTTCAAGCAACTCCACTTCTGCCCCTGGAAAAAGTGCAGCGTTTCGGAAAGCAGGGTCAACGGATGAGCRAAGTATGAAAGGTCTGAAAGTGCCAAATTCATAACTTCAAGYGAAGATACAATGTAGATCCAAGTACATCTGCTGATTTTGTGCATCTAATCTGCATGAGGTCTCTGACTTTCTGCAGGGCTCCCAGCTGGCAGCGGAGCAGGAGTCCGCAGATCCGTGAGTGCCGAGCAGCGAGGCGGGAGCGATGTACTCCGGGCCACGTCGCCCCTCTGAAGTACGAGGCTGGGTAGCTCCAGCTCGGAACCCTCGCTTTTGTTTTTAAGCAATTACTTTGTCATAGTCATTAGGTTTTACTACTTTTGGCAATTTTTTTGGCATTACTGAGAAGCTTCTTACTCCTAACATGATTAACTGGCAGAGTGAGATGCCCAATTTTTCCAGGTGCGAAGTAATAGCAGACTGGTAGGCCACCAGCACCTTTTGATTATGAAGAGGAAAAGTTTGTTCAATATAACAAGGTACATTCTTAAGGCCTTGTTTGATTGTTTTTTACAGGGAGGGAAAAAAGTTAAAAGGCAATCCATCATAATTCATCAAGACTGTAATCTATACAGTGATTACAATASAGAGTTTCAACTTCCCACATTTGTGGTGACAGGGAAATTTTGTCTTTTTGTGGGTTGATAGCTTTAGGAGATTGCAGTGAATCTGTTAAAATACCTGTCATATCATCAACATAAATTGCAATAGGTGATTTTATACTAGGGTGGCTCTTCCATCAAATTGCTACTGTGATTGCAGAAGTCTTTCCGTGAGCGCTGCCTGGTCTCAGGGACCAGCTAAGGCCCTTAGGGCAGTGTGGACACTGGTGCAGATTGGCACTGTAAAATTGTTTCAAAGTGCTACTGCTCCAAAATTCTCTTTTCTCCCATTTACTGCAGGGTAAGATATTGCAAGCAGGGGTGTGCGATATGACAGATTTGGGTAGATTTGTCTGCGGGGACTGCAGCAGCCGTGAGGAAAGACAGCTTTTTGTTTCCTTTTTTCTGTTTGTAATCCCTTTTGCTTTCCGCAAAATTCAGTGAAATGCCAAATGTGCTGACGAAACTCTGCTTTGCTATCCCTCTGTGAATCCAAGGAGAGTGCTCTTACCCTTGAGTAAACCAGAGGAAATGGGAACAGGATTTAGCTAAAACATGTAAGCAAGCTTAAAASTTCTACAGAAGTAGATCTGGCAGGTACTTGGATAATTTTCATGCAAGAAGCTATGGTGACCAAAATTTAGCTACTTCTCAGTAGGATGATAGGCAGGCATGACTATAGGTTCAGAACTTGATGTTCTATTTAAATCCCACTTCAGCCTCCTAATTCCTTTGTGGATGTGGCAAAGTGTCACACACATTCTTCTGTGTAGTTTTTGAATTTTGGGGCATTTGGGTATTTTGCTTTTATTTAATTTTTAATTTAAGCTTTTTCATCATTATGCRTCATAAAATAAAGTTGTATTTGAGTTCTGGAACTGGCAGTAGTTTCTTTTCCCCCTGTGATGCTTCTATATTGGGATTCAGTCCCAGTGAATGTTCAGGAAGAAGGGATTTCCATGAGGTCTTCTGGCAGCTCATGCCTCAAACTGGCATGTCTGGAAAGAGACGCAAAATTTAGTTTGGCTTGGAAGCATCTTGATGAAGAGGCTTTTTGTGAAATTTCGCAGCGGTGCTATGAGGCCAGCCCCACCACAGGAAATGCTGTGTTTTTTTTTTTTTCCTTTGAAAACAACAACCAAATCCAAGGATAATGTACACAATGAATTTAAACAATTACTGAAAATGCTTTATTTTCAGTAAACTCTATTGTCTTTGATTGCCTGTAGTCTCTGCTTCCCTGTCTGTATCCATTTCTTAACGTAACGCAGTTTCTAAAGATTTGATAAAAATGAAATATAAAATTGAGATAGCAAGAATATACAGCTAAGTAAAATATTCTATGTTAACAGTAACTCGAGAAGCAAGTATGGAATGTAGAATAGACTGTTTAAGAACAACCAAAACAAAACCCCCTGCATACAAATGCATCTTTGACATGTCAAAATCTGAAAAGGTGACTTGAGAACTAAAAGTTCCCAAGGGAAAAGGGATTTGGTTTCCACCACCAGTGCAGCGGTCATACTGCTCCCCACTGCCCTCCCAGCCCCTGGGGATCATGGCACTCGCACAGATGGAAAGGGGGGAGCATGGTTTCCTCTTGTTTGGAAGTGGAAAGACTTTCCGCTTTTCACCTCGCCGAGAAGTGCTGCGATCCCATGTGTCTGGAAACCCGTCTAAATGGGTTTGGTTCTTAATGTTGTGTGGATGTTGGGCGGCTTAGCAAGGAGTTTACGYGTGGCTGAATATTTTAGGGACAGATTAGTGTTACTGCCTGGTAGTTGCATCACTAATCCCTGTTCCAGTATTTCACGCAAATCTGAATATACTAGACTCACAAGACATTTGAGGCAAAGTCTCAAACCTTAGTACTGTAGAGATGTTTCTCTTTATGCTAGCCTTAGTGAATGGTTTAAATCTTCCATGTAAAGTGAAACAGGGTTATTAACATTATTATTGTTTAATAAAGATTTAGCATCCTTAGCTCTACCTATAGTGCAGGTAATGCACTATATCAAAATTCAGATAGTCAACAAAAATATTATAGTTCTACTTTTATTATAACATTTTTGCAGTAGAATATGAAGTAGAATATTCTGTAAACAACCCATTCCAAGAATAACCTAATGGATATCTGAAACCTACTTTGCCAGCAGAAAAGGCTTTTGAGATCCGTTTTTTGATGGAGGGGAATGATAAGGCCTCTCTTGCTATTGCCTAACAACCTGGGTATTTAGCGCTTTTGATTTGAGTGGAAACAAAATATTCATGTCCAGAGTGTTTAATGTATGTCTTACCAATTAGAATGGTCAAAAACTCCTCRTCCTTCTCAGGATATGTGTTCAGAAGATTGTTAAAATTTGGAAAGAAGCTTTGTATTTGTGTGACTATAATTTTATAAAGTTTTCCCCTTAGATTAGAGCCATTTCTTCCTGACATCTATAGACAAGCTATTAACATAATACTTGTTTCTTCTATTTTTTTCAGTGGTGTTTGATGACTGCCAGGGGAATAGCAAGTTGAACTTCGAAGTTTCTAACCCAGACTTCAAGGTGGAAAGCGATGGGTCTTTAGTTGCGCTGAAGAATATATCGGAAGCTGGCAGAGCCTTGTTTGTCCATGCGCGGACTGAGCATGCTGAGGATATGGCAGAAATTTTGATTGTTGGAGCAAATGAAAAACACGCTATGTTAAAGGTAAGATAAATAGGAAGGACTAGGAGAAAGTGCAGAGAAGATGCTGCTATGTGTTTAAGTGCTATCGGGGCTGTAAGTGGTTTGAATTTCTTGGAAGAGAACAAAATCCAGGTGTTAAAAGGTGTATACAGGATAAATATCATAAAAATGTCTTCAGATATAAATGCTGAATATTCATAAAGAATTGATTCAAATGAAAACCTGAGGACTAGAATCAATTGATTCTACTGGTGTATGTTGTTCTAGACAAGCATTGTTTGGTCATTACTAAAAATTGCAAAGCCTTACTCTAAATATGTAATTTAGATTTTCTAAAACCTTCACATTTTTGGTCTAAGTTTAGGAGGAATGTGGGAATGCATTTGAGGCTGTGGAACAAAAGTTTTTCTACAAATGGTACTTATATGGTGCCATTAGCTATTAAACTACACTAACATCTGCAGATAAATAGACCAACTGACTGCAAATATGGGTCACTGTCTGTGTGTCTACAGCAGCGATTTTCTGTTCCTCTCTACCCTCCAAATGCTATGTCCTTTCTTTCCAACTTCAGAATTACAGTGTAATGCTAACCTCGTAGTATAAGAAAATGAKCTTCACAAATTGATTGAAATGTTTACTTCATGCCCATGAGAGTAACAAAAGAAAACCTGAGATAGCCTTCGTTTCTGTGCCATGGCATTTAGGAAGGAGGCAGGCAAGACAGTGACTTACTAGACAATTAAGCCTGGTACTTTTACAGACCCATAATTTCAAGGAAGTACAAAGAAGCCATAATGAGAATGACTGATCTATTGTCTTATTTTGGTATTTAGACTTTCAGCTGGCAGCCCTGTCATTACATTTCCAGCAATAGCTTAGTGTAACTTAAGTTGTCCATTAAAGAATTCTATCTTTAGGGGAAGGCTTGAACAAGCTTCTCAAAATCTGTGCTGGAGGAAAGGTTTTCATCTGCACTTTAAGCAGCACAAGATGTGAATACAGACTGCCAGCAGGGAAAAAAAGGATCAGAATGTGTAACTGTGCAGAGAGCTGATCAGGAAACTTAGATGGAATTTAGTTTTATATAAATATGTCATTTCTTTGCAAAGTTCAATTTGAACAAAGTCGTACTTGAGAGAATCTCTTTCCCTGTGGAGACGTGGCTTCAGGACCACACACTGCCAAATGCAGGGTAGGAAGATGATGCTTGGAGCAGGGTGCTTGGCTCTCCCATGGCTAGCAAGATATGTTTCTTTGGATGCATTCACAAGAACATTGGAAAGCTTAAACACTTTGAAAATGGAATTCGTGTTCCCCAGTTAGGAACTGCTGAAACCACAGAGGAGTTTGAGACATCACTGACAGCAGATGTGGAACTAAACTTCATGGTATTAGTTTCTCCATGATGATTTTATTCTCATTTTCTTAGAGAAGCAGCCCTTCCATTGTATTCAAGGGGAAATTTTGTTTAAAAGTTACAATCTCAGGGAAAACAATCTTCTGAGTAGGAATTAACAGGTATCTTTGCACTGGCTACATAGTTTATCAGGGAGCTTTTCTCTGCACGTCGTGTTCAGGTTCTGGGTAGCTTCTCCTCGAAGTGTTCCAGCAATATTAATTAATGCCTAGTGCTGAAAGTTATCACCAGACTCCCTTCAAAAGCCAAATCTAATTTGGCTCCACTCCTGCATTCACTTCCAACTGCTTTGTTACTGCAGAGTGAGAAAACCAGTCTAACTCTGACCTGTTCTGCCATGTGCCAGTCTCCTCCCAACAGTTGGGTGTGCAGAGCAGCCTCATAAAATCTTCACTGCCTGCACTCCTTGCTGCTTTATGGATTTTGATATTCAACTCGTAACTAGAACTTTGCCCTTTTAATACGGCGATCTTTGTCTGCGATGCCGCTGGGAGTTGGTTGATGCATTAGTGTGTGCTGGGAAATCAGTGTAGTGAGGATCATCTCCCATCTCTGGGGGAATATTGAAAGTCCTTGAGACTGGCTCCCCCACCCAGGCTGCCATCAGTGCTCTGTAGCTGTTAAAGGGGTTTCACTGACCATTTCAGCTATTGTTTGCCTATTTTGAACGTAATGCAGACAGTCCTGTCTTTGCCACACTTSAGAAGGATAGAAAGATTACAGTGTCCTATCTGAAGTGATTTTATGATAAATTAGAACTTAATCCTTTTATAGTCTGAATGTGTCAGCATGGAAACAGCAAAATTGCTCCATCTGTTTATGCAAGGAATCTTGGCTAAGAAATGCTCAGATGGAGCCTTAGCGTTTCCCCGTAATTCTGTAGGGTGAAGATGAGCACGCGCTGGAGCACTGCTTAGCATTCAGGGCTTAGAGTGCGGTACCTCATGTAATTAGGGGATAAGTAGTTCTTAAGTATTTCCCTATTGCCAGCAACTGCCATTTCTTTTCTAGAAGTGTGTAACCTACATCTGTGAAATCCTATTGTTAATGTTTCTAACTGCAGTTTCCTGACGTGTTTGGAAATGACTGACAACAGCCTCTAACGCTGACTGACAGTCTGGATAACCTCAGTTGAGCCTGTATAACTCCTAAAACTTTGAAGGGTGACTGCTCCCAACTGTGTGTTAGATAGATATTGGAAATACTTAGAAGTGAAATTAGGAGTGTGCAGGATGGTTTTTGGTAGTCCAGTGGTTGAGGGACATGATTCTTTACCACTGAAGATGCAGGAAGATTCCAGTTGGCCTCACTGGTCAGACCTAAGWGATTGACTTGAATTGTCTTCATGGCCGTAACATGGCCAGTGGCTGATAGAATACCACCTTTTTTATTTAACTCCACTTCTTGAGCGTAGTAGAAGGCACGCTTTCTTGCTCTTCTCTTAGAGACCCGTGGGTTCTGCAGAGCCTACAGCTTTCCATCGTAGAGYGGCCTTGACTGAGGCGTGCGAAGGTGGTTCTTTAGCATTGTAAGCCAACACGTCCAGTGTTCTCTGGCTGCTAACTGTGTCTAAGTGCTGGTGACAGAGAAGGTATTGCACTGCTGCCTCTTCCATGTCCAGGTGTTTCTGCAAATCACTGTTAAAACAGTGAGTGTCTGTAGTACATATGCTGATCTGTAGGTGCTGAGAGCATCAGTCTGTATACTCTTCAGTCTGCAGTTAGATTTTTTTTTCTGTGCCCTGCTATTAGTTTTCCATTCCCTTGGTTTTGACTAGATCTATTGGGTTCCTGTCTGACCCAGTAGACCAGAAGGAGGGCAATGGAGGGAGCAGCCACAAAATGGTACCGTCRTTTTGTGAGAAGCACATGAAGTGCACGGAATAGTTGCTATGGGCCAGTGAAGGGTGTAAGATCATTGTGCCGTCTTCGTTATGGTTATGTGTGTGTGCAGACCCTCTGGCCATCCGAACGCTGCTTAGCTCGGAGGAGGAAAGGGAGTTTCACTGCAGGGTAGCGCTGCTGAGGCCCGTGCAGCTCGGGCTCTGCTTTGCYCCACGCTTGCTCAGTCCCCTTTCACATGTCTGGGACTTGAGTGCTTGGCGATATTAATAAACACATGGAAACATTGTGATTCACCAAATATTTGGATTCCCAATTCCCAACGTTTCAACTTTGGGCTCAGTTAGAATAGCTTACAGAGTTTTTTTTAAGGCTCAGATACCAAGTGGAAAAATAAATTGCTTGCAAAATCCTCATTCTAGTTGAGGGGCAAACTCTGACCGAGCTGGAGAGTGGYGGTGACAAATGTTACTTTAGAGCTCACGTATCAGAAGTGAGCTAGGGAATGTGCTACACCTCTGCTGAGCTGTTTAAAAGCGAGGAAAATCTTGGTGTAGTATAGCTAACCACAGGACAATATTGTTTAAAATTTATCTCATTGAGTCCCGAGTCCCTGCTTAGTTTTACAGGAATAGTAGGACAACCAAAAGTTGGAAATTTTATTGTACTGTAGGTGTCTGACGTTGTTGGAGAAAGCATGACCAACCTGTAACAGTTTTGAGTTGCAAAATACAGCAAGTGAGCTGGGAATTGAAGCTGTGTCCTCTAAGGCTAAATAGAATTATTGTTGGTCCTTCTCCCCTTCTGTAATCTAATGGTGGTTTTAATAACTATACTGTCAGTACACTGGGAACTAAAAGAAAAATGGGAAACAGTCTGTCTCTGCAGAGAGGCTTTTTGTTTATTGGCAAATTCAGCCCTTTCCCCCCGCCCCAGCAAGGGGAGTTATTTAGAACTTTATTTGCCGCAACATCACAGACACTGCGGGGAGGAGGGAAAAAAAGGCGAGATAGCGGGAGCCTGGCACCAAGGCAGATAAGAGGGCAGGCAGATATTCAGAAATGCCCGGCTGGCGGTGACCTCGCTGTGTGATGCTCAGCAGTCTTCCATACAGAAGGATGAAACGATTAAATAGGAACTGTCAAACCCTCAGGACACTTTTCAGGTGCTAGATGGAAAAGGAAAAAGAGGAAGAAAAGAGATAAGAGGGAGGAGCGCACCCTGAGACAGCGTATTGTAGACGCAGAAGGTTTAAAATGGTCTCCTGCGGTAGCTCGGACTGGAGGCAGTGAAGTTGCCGCAGTTCTACTCTGGCTGACGCGCTCGGTGACGGTGAGGGGCTGGGCCGCCGCGYGGCGTGTCGCTCCCCTTGTCAAAGCACCGCTTTCCAACCCCAGCGACGTGGCGGGCTCGTTACTCCGGGGCCAGGAGACCTTCCCCAAAGGCTTAACAGACCCAAATTCCCGTTGTCGCTAAGGCGCTGCCTCGCTGGGTACGTTTGTGCGCATCGTTTCCAGCCTGTGCCTCCGCTTCCTAAAGCATCAAAGAAATACTGAAACTGAGCTCCTTGGATTTAAATATTATATTTCTTGTTTGCGTCTTACTGTGTGCTTTATCCCTGCAGTACAGAGGTTGCAAATGTTATTGATATAAGATAAAAACTGCCTAGAGCCTTAAATCCTACCTGCATAGCTTTCTGCTTTAGACTAGACGATAAAGGATCAATAATCTTGTAATGAATCAGTGTTCTCTCACAGAAAAAATATTCATGCAAGGACGTGAATGGTTAAGTTTAGATATCTAGCAGTTCAATAACTTATTTGGAAAATAAGATCAAGTATCAATCTCTGATATAGCAAACAATCACTCCCATTAATGTAAATTAGTGTTTTTTCAATGTATCACTTTGGAATAGAGTTCCAAATGGATTGAAAATGACTGTACAGGAGCATGAAGATGGACTCTCAGATGAGAGAGTGGCAAACAGGCTAGAAGAGTTTCACATTATTACATTTCGCATACACCAGATGCTGCAAAAAGGAATGCACTGCATAAATAAAATATCATGTTTTGCATTTAATTTTAAGGCACAAAATAGTGCAAGTCACAGGGGTACATCAATATATGTAATGTAGTTATTACAAGTTATTACACTGATCAAAACAGTATGTACGATAGCACTTCTTTCAGAAAAGCTGCAGAGAGATTTTCCCTTTGAACACGAGGGTGTCTGTTAAGCATATGAACACGGGTGTTCGTAYAGTGCAAACAAAAAATTATTTTTGCACTCTTGTGCTCAGTTTGTCAGACAACTTGAGCGTAATGACGTTTCCCTGTTACCTATGAAATAGCGTGCTTGTTACTTCTCTTGCTTTTGTTCTTCGTGACACCTATTGGCKTGGGATTCATGCGTGGAAAGAGCTGGAGCACAAGTGACTCCAGAATTTGGTACCTGTGTGTTGATGATATTTTGCTAAATGACTTTCCCTGGTTTTAATCATCAGTGGAGGGATGCAAGTATCTTTATTTTCTCTTCCCCTGCAATGCTCGGTTGCGCCTTTCCCAGACCACCTTTTAACTGAAGCCGGTGAAGGCACGGGCTTGTCCTCGTCAACGGGTCGTTCTGTCGTACCGTTTAGCTGCCTTTTTCTGGCTGTGTTTCTGTGAAAATCCTCTGTGCGGACCACGAGCGCTTGGGGAGCAACAAAGAGCTCCTTTTAGACAAGGCGCCTCCTTAGCCACTGAAATAAGTGCTTTTSCCCCGAAAGCCCGGGCGGCTCCTTTTCCTCTTAATCCTCGTGCCCGATGCAGAACCCGCTGAAGTACCGCGGTGCCGGCGGGCGCCGTGTCCGGCGCGGGGCCGAGGCTCCCCGCGGGCAGGACGATTTCTCGGGTACCTCCGCGCAAGAGCCTCGCCTCTGCCAGGCGCCTCGGGCTTTCCCGCGGGCTCGGGCTGACCTCGTCTTCCCGGCTTCCCCCTGCAAACTGCCGGAGCCGGAGAAGCGCCGGTTTTGCACGCGGTGGCTTTGGAGCTGCTCCGACAAAGAGCCGTTCATCCGCGAGTTATCGTGGTGCCAGGAGCTGCGGCAGCTGCYGTAGGAACTAGTCCGCGTCGGGCCGAATACTGAGCAAGCGCTGTAAAGGACACGAGCGGCTCGCGGCTCGCGTTAACTTGTCGTTTTGCGTTCAGCCCAAGCGCGCGGGGCGAGCTCCTGCTCGGTGCAGCCGGGCTCGGCTTCCCTCGGCGCGCAGCTGCGGCGTGTTCGTCAGAAGCGCTTGGTTGCTTAAGGAGAGAAAAAGGGTCTCGTAGACTGGAAACCTGAAAAGTTGACTGTGCACCAAGAAGGCGTTAGCGTCTGTGAACGGYCTGCGCTCTCCCCTCCGAGTCATCTGCATTCGTGCTCGCCGTGAGCTAAGACAAGTACAGAACATGTTTAGCAGCGATTTAAGGTGAAATGAAATGAGTTTTTAACAAAATAAAACCTTTCTAATTATTCCAAACTCTCAACAGACTAATGAAATATGACAGGCCAAAATATTCCAAATGAATGTGTTTCATTAAGGGGGAAGAAAGGTCTAAAATTGTAATTCCTTCCAGCCCTTGAAGCGTGCTCAATCGTCTGTTCTCCTTGCTGTGATAGATGCCATCCACAGGACCTTTTCGCTGCTGCTTGCTGGGCTTCTGGCRTGAATTGAGGGCTTTTACTGAAGCTCACAACCAAATGCACTSCTGGAACGCGACCAATTTTATTCTGTTTTCTTTGAAAATACACTTAGGCCTTATCCCTCATCCATGAGACTTAATGGCAAAGCTCCCATATCTCTGTGAGAGAGTTTGTTCAAAGATTGCTCAGGTCTCTGAGCTGAATTAAAATTCACCCTGATGTGCCAAGAAAATAGCTATCCACCTCTTGCCCCTATAACTTTTTTATGAGTGTGCAAAAGGTAGATGGGCAACGCGAAGACCTTTTGAATTGAATTAGCTTTTTTTATGATCTAGGATACTAACTATCCTTTATTAAAAGGAAAAAAAATCATGTTTTGTGGAAGAGTGACAAACACATCCTGCATCGACATAATTTTGCTCAKGTTGTTGTTGTTTCGAGTCCAATCTGAAGTACTCTGACCTGGAAAAACTCTACCAATGTTATGYGCATATCTGCGGAGATTATTCACAAGTTTGGGGGGAAATCTGCTCCGGAGATGTGGGGAGCTTTTGAAGGAACGATTTGGAAAAGATTTAAAATTCACTGTAGCAAAGGCAACAGGCTAAACATGATTTAGTAGAACATTAAGCAAGATCATAAAGGATAAGTGGGTATCTCTTAGGATACGTAATATCTTACRTTTATAATGCGGCTTTCATCCTGTAAGATCCTTAAAGCGTATCCATTAAATACACAGAGAAAGAATGTGTGCGCATGTCTACATACACACACCTGTAAAAATATTTGTAGAGGTGTCTGTGTTGTAAATATTATTTCATAATACTTTAATCCTATCAGCTAGAAACACAATCATTTTTTGGATAAGAGGGTTGAGGAAAGGACCTGGTGACTTCTGCATGAGGAATTGCCCATGCGGAATTACCTCAGATTTACTGAGGAACAGAGGAGGTCTTGAGAGGAGATCGAACGACCTCATTTGTTGTGTTCAAAACTCAACTCAATGCTCTTTTCTTTGCCAAAGAGACCTGAGAAACTTCTGTATTGCTGGTGTTTTCGCACTGCAGGCTTTGCCACGGGATTACAGCAATGAGGTGGATTTCAGAGGGGGCTGTAAGAGGAGGAATTGGTTATGTCAGAAGATGATTTCTTGAGTATGAGTTCAGTCATTGCTCTCCCCAAGATATCAGTAATCGTCCCTAATGATTGCCCCACTAGTTCCATGCTGGTTTTCACAACCTGAAGGAACAGTTATTATGGCAACACCTCTCTTGGCACACCTCTTAGGCATCTAATGGAGCATCACAGGATTAAAAATCTACATTTGGCCTCCCTCTAAGAACTGATTCTGCCATAGATGGCTCCTTCTGGACCCAAAATTCCTTATTTGTTGATCATAATTCTGAAAATACTGCTTTGTATCTTATTTTGTAGCTAGTTTTGTTAAGTTGCTAAAATAACTTGGCAAGTTGAAGGAGTTTTCGATGGAAGAATGACAGAGTTGAAGCTTAATATAATGTGATATCTGTGTATAATAAACAACTCTGCTAATGTGTGCAGTCATCTCAGAGTTATTAATCATCCGGCTCCTCAGTTTGTATTTCACCACAAAATCAAAGTGAATAACCTTTGAATTAAGCAGTTGATCTGCCTTGCAAAAGGTAGTTTTACTAGGGGTGTGTGTGTCTATATATACATATCTATTTATATGTATCTATATCTATATATGTAGATATATATCTATGTATTGCTATATGTAGATAGATGCATGTGTATATGTAGATGGATGAAAGCAGGTACATATCTATATCTTAGTGCTTTGGGAGTGGTGATTGCATGGGAACAGAGGGCAAAGGCAGCAGATGACTTTGAAGTGACCAGTGGTCCTGTTAGCATCAATAGTTGGTTACTGCTAAGAGTTTTGGTACCACTGAAATTCCTCAATGCCTTTCATTATTACAGAAAAAGATTATTTTTGAACCTAGGTAGCAATTAGGCATGCTGTTAGGAAAGGAGGAACTGAATTTTACCTCTAGCATCTTTACTGTGACTGTGGAGTTTGCATCGCCATAAGCAGGAAATTCACTGATGAGTGGTGGGAATAGATTTGGTAAAATACTTGTAGTAACCATTCTGGTAAACAGTTTGATTCAAGTTTTAGCAATGCAAAGTCATTTAGTCAGCGAGTGCTCAAACTGCCGTGAACGGAGGTGCGCTTCAATTTACCCGCAAGTCAGCGAACAGCCTGGCGGAGGATGGTTGGTGTTCAATATTTGTTGAACCGTTTGGCATATGTTAGAGCTCAGCAGAAATTATCCTGAAATCATTTTGTCTTTCATTTCTTTTCTATCTCTAGAATTACCTTGTGGTTTTGAGAGAAATGAATCACGGATATAGTATATGCCGGTTTTTAAGATAAGGGATGGACTGTAATGCTTTTAAAATGAGAGCTGGATGTAGCTCAGCGAATTGGCCTTGGGGACTGTATTATAAAAATCTCAGCATGATACTGTGGTGGCTGCTGCTTAAGTGGGTCCTGCTTTGCATCACCAATCCGAGATGGGCTAAATGTTTTTAACTTTTTGGAGACATGCATTTTGAATAATGGTACTAATCACACTGGAAAACTACTGAATATTTTATGTGGCCAAGTACTCATTTCTACAGTTAATGTCGAGGCAATATTGATGAACTGTTTTTTAAATGTTCTCTGTCAAACAGGTGATGACATGACCTGTGTACTCACAAGTGAAAAGTGGATTTTTTTTTCTTTAGGGKGTGGGGTGGGGAGGGAATCCTGCCTTCAAGTTACAASTCTATAAATGGCAAGATTTTCTGGAGCTTTAAGGACTTTGCTAATAAGAAACAACATGACGTTAGGCATTTTTATGTCCTCCTGATGTTTGCCCAATGTTTTGTTTGAGTTGCTAGGACTGGCATGCAAAATACATCCTTCAAATGAGGACTTAAACATTGTGCAGGGTTTACTGATGGCAGTCTTTGAGCCATTAAAAAAATAATAATAAAAATGTTTTTTTTCCAAGTCTCATTTGACATTAGATGTTAACATGATGGATGAATGTTTTTTTTTTCCCTTTGGCTTTTTTAAAAGATTATTCAACGCTTGTGCTGTATAAAGATCCGTCCTCAAATCATGAAAAGGTGATAGTACGCTTTCTTTGAATCTTTGGAGTCTTTGGAAGCCTGTATCAGTTTTTCCAGTCTCTGATGCTGAACTAGAGTTCTTTTCTATAGGGATTTCAAGAGTGTGATTCTGAAGTACTGGACTATCCTAGGAGATGCTGAATACTCAGTGCATGTGCTTGCAGTAGCACACATTGCTATTACTTGCCATAGTCGTGACACTCAAAGAGGTCCTAATATCTGTTTTTGATTGCGTTATGAATCCTTTAAAAGACTCTTTCAAAATGCAGGATGTTTCCTTCAAACACAGCGACGTGGTGATGAGGTAGCATGTCATCCCCTATGAAGCAGGGCGCTCGAATGCTCTCCTGAGATGCGTTGATTTGCTTTGGCTGTTGTTGAACTTGCTAACAAAACTTCCAGTAAATTCAAAACTGCTAATTGGGATGACAGATATCACGCTTYACATCTTGTTTTATCTGCCCAGGAGGAATATTTTCATACCTGTGAGTTAAAAATAAGTAAGAAGCTCCTGTTTGGTAGGAAACTGTGACTGCGGTAGGGAAGAACCCTGCCAGGGCAAAGTGTGCGCGGTGCTTGTCTTCCCTCACGGTTGCATCTGGCAACAAGAAATTTCAAGCTGGATATTCAGTTCTTATTGCTGTTSCTGCTACTCGCGTATGCTTCAGATTAAGATGACTGTCACAAGTATTCTTGTGTTTGATTTAGCACGTGTTTATCCTGCCAGCCCTTTGCAGCAGAACTGCCTGCTAGAATTAAAGACAGATTGAATTTCTGATTTAGGAAATGGGGATTTCATTATTTGTTTTGGTGCTGGCTCAGTCAACAGACATTTTATCAATTATAGACTTATTCACTTACTGCCATCAATTACATCCCACAACTGCACCTCCATACTGAGAAGTTTATTGGAACTGTTCACACGTATTTATTTTCCAATTATGTCCATAGAAACAGTGCTAATATACTAGTGTGGGTTATTTTGCAAAGGAGGCTTAAAATACATTCAATTCATGTGTTATAGTTCTGTCTTTTATTAAGACTGCTAAGAAATYAAAAACATCATATTAAGAGCATACGTATAGCTTTTTACAAAAAAGAGGAATGATAGATAACCTAACTTTTCAGCAAAGGCTTGTTTCTGTTTCTTGATAAGAATCAAAATCTTAAAATTGATATGATAGCTTATTCTGTCCRCTTCTTTTTAAAGAGTGCCTGCAGTTTGGCAGCGAGCGATTTTATCTAGTTTGTCTTTTTGGTTTCAGCAAAGGTGGATGGTTCCGGTAGCAGGTCAAGGAAGAAACTGCAATAAATTGTCTCTGTGCAATAAATTTAATATAATGCAAAGCGCTACCTATTTCCTGGCTTTTGCAGTTATCCTGTGACCAYGTGAATTAGTGAAAAAGGGGGTCTATGACTCTGAACCTGCTTTCTCCTGTCTATGTCAAAATAATAGTATGGATAGTTCACGTGGAGCGTCCTTCAAGCCGGCGTAGCTGTGCCGGGGCGCGAGGTCTGGGGCAGGGCAGGCAGCTCCTGCGCGCTCTCCCTTTGCAGGCAGCTTGCGCTTTCTCTCTCAGTTGCCCTGCACTCTCCGGATTCAGCTCCCCATAACGCTCAACACCATCATTAAGTTACGTGTTTATCTGAAGCACGGATTGTGGTTACAGAATTGATTTTGAGCGAGATTTTTTTTTTAACAAACCTGTGTAATTAATCTGTCATAGGAGACTACAGAAAGCAGTGCACCAAATGCAAACTCCATTAAGTCAATAGGAGTCATTCCAGCGACTTTAATGAGCTTTGAATCTGCTCATAAATCTGCTATGAGGAGTGCCCAAATCAAAATTTATTTGAGGTGACCTTGGTGTTAATTGTTAATGCTGCCATGTTGTTCAACTGCCAAGAAAACTGAATGTATTAGTAAGAATTTCATATGGTAGAGTCCTTCCTATTGGTCATCATTAGCATCGTGTTTATCTATCCATCTACATACACAGAGAAACCTACACACCCACATATATATATATATATATATATATATATATATATAAATTGTGCATAATAATATTGGGTAGTCAAGTATGCCAGTTATATTTCATGCCTGTGACACAGAAAACTGAATTTCTTCTGTTGTTTTACATTCCTTTCATGCCTTCAGCTGAATCCTTGCAAAATTAGTGCCTTTTGATTAAGCACATTTTTAAAGTATCTCCAAGAGTTTTGCACTTTTTTAGTAGTTTGTAATCTCAGACTTAATATGTTGACTATAATTACTTAAAAATAATATCTGAAATATGTTAATACTATAAGGCATATTCTGTCCAGATGTATGGTTCTAATGAATCTAACATCTATCAGAAGAGTTCCCAAATGGAAATGCTTCCTGGTTTAGCATGTCACATTTAATTCAATTAGAGAAACYATAATGAGAAACATAGAAGTAGAATAAATGGGAAGGAGTTCCTTGATGTTTGTTTGCTAATCGGGAAAGTCGCTGATTTACTTAGGGGACTGTAAATTCTGCAGCTCCAGCTGGGACGGAAATGTGCTCTCCTAATTCCTTGTCACTGGCAGGAATTATTGTGTCTTTTTGTTAGYGCTCAGTGCGTTAGGCTGAATTTATTAATTGAAAATGTGCGTATTTAGGAAAGGTGAGATGCTCAGAGAGCAAGGTAAGAGGCATCTTGTACGTGCTGCGGGCAGGGACCTGCCAGTGTTGAAGCTAAGGCTGTTCTCCTGGGTTTGGAATTCAACTCCGCGCCGAGCCGCGTGGGTCTGGCTCGCGGCGTGCTGAGGTCGCTCCCCGGCTGAGCCTGGGCGGGATTCTCCTAGACACGGAGCAAGCAATTCGGCAAATATCGGCATGTACAAGCAGCTCTTTACCTGCCTTTTCGTTAGTCTTGTCTCCAGTAATTTTTATGCAACATTTTAAACGTTTTGAACATCTAAAAACCTGCGTATAGCCCCTGTAGTCCCTTCTGATCACAGCTTGTTTTATGCATGTGAAAGGTATTTTCCAAAAAATGCACCTGTGGCGTTGTGGTGTGATGCTGACTGATACAGAAGGAAAAGGACCGATAGTTTTTTTTTTATATATATATGTATATATATGTATGTATGTATACACACACATGTARATGTGCTACGTGGTTTTTGTACCAACTCATGAGCATGAATTATCTATCTATATATATTAAGTGCTTTTCCCATTTATTATTAAGCTTAATATTATTTTAAATCATACCTGAAAATAACAATAGGCTTTAGTGATTTTTCTTTAACTTTTTAACATGACGTAACTTTTATCACGAGACAATTAGCTTAAGTAATTCGCTATGGCAATGCTGTTATAAAAATGACATATTAAGCATGTTCTCGCATCAGAAAGCTGCTCTCTTTAATCCTCGTTATTTCATATCTGACACTGTGCTAAACAAGAACATGACTTAGCAGTTGATATTGATTTGCACGTCATTTTTTCATTTCACTTTCCTATTCAAAAGCAATCAGTGCTGACAAGTTAATGAACTCCAGCTACAAATGCATAGATAAGCTGCGGGATCAGTTTAGTACCTGCCTTGTTGCAATTATGAAAGGGCTTCGTTAGGTGAATGTTTCATGTTCGCTGCGGGGAAACTGGAATGATCTGTTCCTCTAGTAACCAGCTACCGGGCAGAGACCATCACCAGTTACGTAAAGGGTGGCTGTTTACAGAAACCTATCAACCAGACCAATTTAATCTTTCCCAGTATGTTTAGAATTTAATATTTACATGTGGAATATAATTGTTTACACTGAAACTATACTGAGTCCTAGGGCCTTACGTTTAGTGTAGAGCTCATAGGACGATGTTGATTTACAGCTCCTATTTTTAAATTGATTTCTCTTATAAACGAATAACCTTGGACAGCAGAAGAGGTCAGGACTTTATGGCTGTTTCTCAGCTGAACTTTCACTAAACTCTTGTTGATAAATCTTTTATTCCCCCTATACTGGCAATGAAAATTTTCTCTAGCTTAGAAGTTTTTCTTCCATGTCCTGGATGTGTTCCTTTTATATTTCAATCTTGTTGCTGTGTTTAATGCAGATAAATTGGAGAATCAGGTTAAAGTGATCTTTTGCCTGGCATCTTTTGCTGCTGGGAGTTATGATCTGGTCAAATTGTTCGGTGCCAGAAAAAGCTGAAAAATCTGAGGGTTGATTTCTGTTCTCTTGGCCCTATGGGTCATTTCTTGGCTCRTATAACTTGAAGGTGTTCCCCAAAAGGAGTAACTGTAGAAGAGAGTAAATCTGAGCCCTACAAGAACCAAGGCCATTCCTCRGTGTACCTGTCCCCGTGCTCTTCCTGTGCTTGCAGAGGGTGAAGRCGCACTGGGCATCAGCTGCAGCGCAGATTTACTAGATGGTAATAATTCTCTGCCTGGGAGCTTTCTGCTAGGCACTCGCCCCATTTCCAGCAGTAGTGCAAGGAGCAAGTAATCCGGCCACCCAAGARTTTGGCTACCCAAGTCACTTATGGAATTAAATACTTGCTTTCCAAATGTTTGCAGAAGTTGTCAGATCGTGAAGCAATGGAGTGATGGAGGCTATTTGAGAGAGAAGCTGCTCATTAGCTAGCTTGTGAAGGACATGTCTGTGGTGACCTTAAAAGGCAGGGAACCGAGCATTTCATACTTTCCGTTAYAATTCCTCTTCCCAGAAGAAGAGGGTGGAGGCCGTGGTGGCACGCTGCCCTGGATCCCCGATGCACGCYGCGCCGGGCGTTGCTGTGGCAATGAGAATACACCGGCGTCTCCGAGGAATGCACGGAGGATATTTAGCCAGCTGGACGAGCAGCAAAAACAAAAGCTCAAAAACGTGTTTTCCGAGTTACACCTGCGGAGCTGAAGCCGGCTGTGCTTTGCTGCTGCGCTGCAACGCCGACGTGCGCAGTCGAGGCGCCGTGTCCCACCAGCAGCAAGTTCTGCTCTTTCAGAATAAAGGTTAGATAAACCGAGGGTGCAGCCAAAGAAARCGCTTCTCTCCCCCTTCTGCCCCCAAACAAACAGCACCCGTGCAGAATGCGACTCARTAATGTCCGCAGCACTGGTATCATTAATCGAGTGTGCCAGGATGAGCAGCTTAAAAGGCACCTTTTAAGTTTGTTCCTGAAGTTACCATCCCAGTCTTGCAGCTGGCTGTACAAGGATTAGCCTGGTGCACTGTTCAGTTGTCGTTTTRGGGGTGTTCATGTTTTTCTGCCACGACAACAAGGTGAAATAACATGAAGATCGATCTTTAWTTGAAACGTAAAGCTTCAGAAGCTTTAGATTTGAACCTAACTTTGACTCTTTTGAAGAGGTTTGAAAAATATTGCATGATCAYGTCCTTTATCTCAACTATATGGTTGGAATCAGTAGTGTCCACATTCCATAAAAATATTGATTTTTATCATGTTTCTGTATTGCAAGAGAAAATGTCTCCCAGGATTTACAATCCAAATTTACAGCCTCAAGAAATTTAGGATTATTCAAGATCGGTGTTGGACAAGCTCGGTCAGGGACAGAGGAGGGGAGCGGTGAAGATGTTTAATAAAAGCACTGAGTAAAAAAATATACTACACTTAAAAAAGGAGGGCTAGGGTGGAAGATTAGAGCTTGGAAAAAAGCTAAAGGAAAAGATGGAAGGATTTTTTTAAAAAAGAAGCGGCTGTGTGTATTCTTTTGGACTTCCTCGAGCAGTTCACCCCCACCTGCCTCCGTTTTAGTTTCTCTTTGCAGCATGTAGCAAGACTCTCATAAAACTTTGCTAAGATTATAATGCAATACCTTTGCACCAATCTCTCTTGTTTATGTGGCCATTAGTTCAAAGCCACAGACAAGCAATTTATTGGGTATGAAAAATGTCACCTATGGCACCCTGATTTGCATCTGAAAATTGATTTTTGTCACACTGGGATTTTAGGACAACCTTTTTTGGCAGCCAACATTGCCACAAAGCGTAATAAAAATAATTATGTGACCACAAAAGCATGTTGGGTTCACTGTAAATTTTAAGTCTCTACAGGACGGTACTTGGCAAGGCGTTATTGATGAGATTGTGAAAGAGTTACCTGCGGTAATCTTTCTCGATGATTTAATATTGACACCTAAACTTAAAACGTAACTTGTGAGTGCTAGCAAAGTGCGTAACAGCGTAATGGTACTTTATTATGTTTAGTCAAACCCTCCAGCTGGATAACAGAATACGAGAAATGCCAGTCGAACTGATGAACTATTAATTAAGATTTCCAAAGTGATAATTGCTGAGCCRTGAAATGTTTGTGAAGAAACTACCATAAAACACCTTTTGATGATCAGTGAAAACATGTCACTCACTCAGCTGGCATTTTTGCGGGCGCGAAGTTAATTCATTTTTCCCTTTCTGATGTATCTGGTTCTCGGAATCTGCCAAGTTCTTGTCTCACTGGTGAGGCAGTTAATTTACATGAGAAGATGTCGCTGTCCGTCGTGATACTGAAAAATCCTATTAATTATCAATGCTAACTTGCTCAAACACTTTCATTAGTTATTTTGGCAAAACTATTCCCCGGGGTAACATATATTTATATAGCAAATTCCTCTAAAGCTGAATCAACCATAAATGGATTATGCAAACTTGTTTCCTTTCTTGTAGATAAATTGTCTTACAGCAGTGTTCATTGTAAGTCAGTCTTTTGCCCACTGTAGTATTTTATCAGCAGAGAATAATCTACAGCTTCAGTTTCAATGGTAAAAAGACACCATTCTTTAATATGAATGCAGCTTTTAATCTTAGCTCAGGATGCTGGTTCTTTTTTTTTTTTCTTTCTTTCTTTCTTTTTTTTTCCGCCTTATTTGAAAGACAGGCAAAGGATGGCAATTTATAAGCTCATATTCCTTAAACCAAGTTTCTGTGAGCAGCTATGAAGGGACCAATAGACTATTGAAAATGGATGAACATGATCTGACTCAAATGAATTTTTTTTTAGGAAAAAACAAAGTGAAAACTAACCCTTTAATATTTAAGGGACRTATAATTTTTTCTATAAACAGTCAAAGCATAAAGCAGAGGAATTTGGGYGTACTGGAGGTTTTTGCTTTTGCTGAAATGAAAATTTGTACCTGTGTTTTCTAATCACATTTAGCTTAAGTGTCTTAATGCCTTATTAGCAGCACTGTCAGTGCTGAGACGCTCGCAGGAAGCGCGACGGTGCTTTCGGCCCTTTGCGGCGCACGTCCCCGGGGTTTATGCAATGAGCTATTCAGCAGTAAGCGAGGGCTSTGCCTACGCGTTTCACATCCGCTTGAGATTAGCAGAAGGGTTTGATCCTAATCCCGAGGTAGCCCCCAGCCCGCTTTACGCCGTGCGGCGAGGATGCTCTGCCCTGGCGGGGGGTGCCGCCAGGTGCTTCTGCCGTCCTCTGGGGCCTTCTGCCGGCTTGACGGAGGGCGCCAGGAAGGTCCCCCCGGGCACCCTGCGTGGTTAGTGGCAAGAGGCGACGTCTCTGCTGGCCACCACGGGCGTCCCGGGGTCGGACCCCAATGCAAGGTGACAACATCGGACTCGTACACACGTTTTATTCCTTGCAAATGCCCTTACTAACCATCAGTCTGTGTGATCTGGACTTAAATAGCTGATGAAAAACATTTTTTTTTTTTCCTAGCAGAAGGTTTTCAGAGTTTCTCTGCACTGTTTCAGCAGGCTCTTCTCTTTTGGTTTGCAATTTACTGGGTCTGCATGACTTCAGATACCTTTTCTGGGCTTTGTAGCTGGTAGGAGTAGCCTGGGACGCCCTGTGAGGACGTGCTCAGTAACATAGTTTCACCATATTTGGCTCTCCCCAGCTGAAAGGAGCCGCCTCTGCGAGCAAAAGTCTATATTTAGTTTTGAACCAGTGATTTTGCTTTTATAAATCATTACTTCCAATACAGGCAAACAGTAACAGCTGCCCGTGCAGAAAGACTCTAGGAAAATACAAGTGGCTGTTTTACAAAGTTGAGAGACAAAAAGGTGCGAGGTCAATATTGCTCATAATGGCCGAGAAAGGATTCTGTTATGTTTTCTTGTCAGCAATACTTCTCATCAGAAAAAAGAATCTATTATATTTTTTATATACTCTAGTAAATCCTTCATGTTTTAACTTGAACAAGACCTGGCTGTTTTGACCGACGCAAAACTACTTTTTTTTTTTCCCCTTCTTTACTTACAATTTTGGAACGGGTAAATAACAATTTCCTAAAGTTACGATAATTCTTCCTGAACAAACTTACCTGTGCTTTAATCTAGGCCAGAATCCCTATCAATGAAGAGTAAACCCATAATTTTAGTTACTGTTTACATAAAAATCATTGCACAGGTTCTGTTTCGTGCCTAAGCCCATAGCAAGGCTGATTCCAAACTTCCAGCCTGTTCTTGTCCTATCTTCGTGTTTCGTGAATGGTCTTTTCAGCCGAATGAACTCCCTTGGCCCTGCTCTTCACCCGTTCCATGTGCTCGCTTTATTTTTGTTGGTTTTGTTTGTGCAATTTATGTCCCTGGTTTTCCAGGTGGCACAGACGCTATTTCCCCTGTCAAGTCATTCGGATCGCAGAGATAACCTTTTTGTTTTCATCTTGTGCTGTAAATGTAATAAAGCAAATCCTTGCCAAAAGCAAGTTTTGAATTTTATATCATGAAATTTGCATTTCATGCTCCGTTGCTTATTCACAGCAGCTTTCCAATCTGAAAGGGAACATAATGCCACGTGACTTGTGTAACTAATACGGACAAATGTTTCCAAGCAACTGTCTGAGCAATCTAAAGATCAGAAATTACTCATCTGAGAAACTCAYGTATAATGGTGGGTAATGTACTTGTTCACAGATTTCAAGGTCTGTTAGTGGACAGTTTGTGAGCTGAAAAAAAGGCCAAAAATGTATCAGATTAGGAACGCTGCAAATTATTAATCTCTCTATTAGACAAATTCAGCAAAATAAAGCTATTTTATGTTAAGAATCTCAGGTCCTGTCCTACACTCTAATGCCWTTAAATGCTCAAGTATTAGCAGCTAGAACTTTATGCGCTGAACTGATGGTTTGGTTTTGTTACAATGCTACATTCAGAGACCAAAGGGAATGAGGCAAAAAAAGCTGAATTACACAGAGTAGAATTAATTTTCCTACATTCCTTGGAAACTGCACTTTATGGAAGCAACATGCTGTGCGTAATCTGAGGTACCCAGTGGGTCTCTGGTCACATTTTGAAGCAGAGTATTTGTACTTGGCACGTGCTATAAGAACTGAAGAATTTGTCCTAAGATTTCATAATACCATTTGTGTACAGCGTAGCTGATATTTTTCAGAGTTAATTTTYGGAGTTAATTTTGCTGATTTACCTCACGCTGTGAAAACTCAGGTTTTTAACTCTAGAGTTCTCTTTGTCAGTAAAAGCAGCAGACATCACAGGTGTGATGTTAATGACTTCAGTGATTTTGGGAGAAGACAATCCATGTAGGTAAACGTAAAACTCATTGGACAGAACTGAACAAATATGAAATATGAACAAAAATGCTTGTAAATAAAGTGGAAATTGGAGGGTGGATAATTTTGTTTCAGTCAGAACACAGACTTTTTTTGAATGCATCACTTTTTTTCAAAAAAAACAGTGGATTAGCAATCAAGGGAGCTGAATGGAGTTTTTAGATTTGCAGGTGTAATTACTAAAATAACATGGTCCTCTGGAAGCAATCGATGGAGYGGCACGGAGCCTGCCTCCTCCACGATCCCTGGGAATATTGTGCCCCAGGACTGTCCATCCCTCCCCGCCAGTCCAGTGGAGCCAGGAAGGAGCTGTGGAGTGCTCCAACCCMCCTCTAACACTTTGGAGGTTCTTATTTCTTTTTAATGTTGTTGGATGCTGCATCCCACCGACTGAAAGCCTGGAACAGTTGGCCACTGAGCAGGGCTGCAGAAGAGGCAGCAGGAGCAGCCACAGAGCTGCTGAGCAGATGATGTGCAAACTGGGGAGAAAGCTGGATCTTGTCTAGGAATCTCGAATAAAACCTGTTTACTTGGCATTTGTCCCATGGAGACTCTCAGTGAAAAGTCAAAAGGTATGAAGGAAGGGAATATAAATATTTTTATGTAACTATGGCTGCAGGCTGCTAGGGCCAAATGCTCAGATGCAAACATGAATTTGAATAGTAGATGGTATTGCACTATCACTTTYGATACTGCAGTTAAAGCTGTACTCAGCTTTAGCTTTAGCAGTGATGATCTGGAAGAAGCCTTCAAACTTTAGTAAAATATAATTCCTGTCATTTTAGGCTCTTTTTTCTGAASTATGTGGCAATGAATATTGTTAGTAGTGTGATGTTATAGCTCATGAGTCATAGATCTGTTCCTGAAATCTGACAGGTACACTCTTTGAAATTGCTGAATTACTCGTAATTGCCAGTACGTGATTAAGGGGGTAACTGAGAATCCACCAAGAYGTCCAAGGCTATGGCTGGTTCTTCATCTTGCATCTTTCACTTTTGCTTTGGAAATGTTCTGCCAGAAAGCTGAGTTTTGATTCTCCCCAAGCAGATACAACAATAACAACACGGTGTTGTTTATATATAACTGACATATTGCAAAACTAGCAAGTTTTTTTAACAGTTGGAACAGAAGTAAAATTTAACACTTTCTTAAAAAGTTGACTTCCTTTAAGTGAATTGTAGATACCTCCAAATCAGAACTTCACCTGCACGCTCTTTTCTTCGGTAATGCTGTGTGAAAGGTTTAAAACTAATGGGCGTTGTCGTCTGAATTTAACTGGATCGCTGCGGTGATTTGACAGGACCAGGGAAAATCTAGGTCTTGTCTAATGGAGTCCAGGTCCCAACCCCAGTCCACCCCATCCCTCTCCAATGTGTCCAGTTTGCARTTAGCAGCTTTCTGCAAGATTCTGCTGCTGCCGCCTCTGATTTGTATTGCAGAATCGAGTTAAGCTGCAGTATCAGACAGCGTCTGTTAATGCATTTGTATTGAAAAGTAAAAAATATGGACCAAGTTRTGAAGTGGATTAATATACTAACATTTCAGCTCTTTGCACTCTGTTAATGCCTGTTAATTGAATGATCTGAGTAGCTGGACTGAGTTGTGCAGTGGATTAATGTACTAACRTTTCAGCTATTTAGACGGAATTTCGAATCCAGTCTGGTGAATGAGGAGTTTTGCCTTAACTGAGTTCTCGGAGGGCGTTTTGTCTTCATCACARGCTCCCGCTTCGTTTGTCACGCGGGCAGCCTCCCGTGCAGGCGAGCACAAGGCTGCCCYGCGAGAGGTGCGCTGGCCCTCGGAGTCCAGCGTTTTTGGAGGCGTGTGGGTCTGTGATCCCAGCGCGTTCCTACCTCGTAGTCTGGTGTAAGATATTATTTCTGCTAGGAGTCAAYGCAGCCTTGATCTAATGGGAAAGGAGGAAAGAAGTGGTGCAGGCACCTAATTGCAACGTTATATTACGTGCGAGTATGTCCTGCTGTTAATGGGAAGAAAAGTATTAATGCTCTCTCCCAGTGAAATGTTTTTGACTGCTGSAGGAAGAAACAGGCGCCTCTCAGATCCTTAATAAAGCAGATTCTATTTTTCAGAATGGGATAATGGGCAAATTTTTACACTATCTGTGAACAGGTCACCTATGTGTAATCTGCAGATGGAAGCCTGGGTGTGCTGGGGAGCAGGAGGAGTGTGATTCATCTGGGTCTGCCCAACCAACTGCAGGTACAAAGTTTAGGTGGCCAAAATGCATAGCCTGGGTCATTGGCCGTGCGGTCTGTGCCTGCACTGTGAAAGCTTCTGGATTTTGTGAAATCACAGGTCAGTGGCCAAGTTCCTCGTTCTCTACCCTAAGACACTTACAGGTTGGGAAAATGAGATATAGCTGCACTATCTGGATTAGTGATGTTATTGAGAAAAGAAATTATGTTTAATGTGCCTATGTGCAACATGACATGAATTTAATTCATTATAATAGCCTGTTTTTATTTAAAGTGAAAAACAAAGACCTGGAAGGTTCGGAAGCTGTGGGATCTGGGAGCCTTGCTTTCTGCCCTCCTGCTCTTGAATTGCTACTTACACCATGAGTTTAAGACACCAATGTTGTGATTTGATAGAATTTCTGTGTTCTTTGAAGTGGCTTGAGTGGCACATTTGATGGTGGGGAGCCAGGAATGAAGTCGTGGGTGTGTGTTGTGGGGTTTCTCTCCACTGATCTGTGGCCTATGCAAGCCCAGTATTTGCTGCAGTGCTTCATGCATGTCACGRCAGCCTCCAGTTGCAAAGTTAGGGGCTAAAATAAAGGGCCATATAAGGAATTGCTGYTATTTTTTCTTGCCATGGATAAATTGAAGGATCTGTACCAGAATGCCAAATCCACCAGGATTTTAGAACTTCTGGCAGTGGCCATGCAATGCTCTCAGTGAGGGAATAGAGCTGGTGGTCTGAAAAAGACTGATGAAATAGAGCTTTAAAGATGCAATAGCAAGAAGGATGTTGCTGGGGAAAAGCCTAAGAATAGGAAAAAGACTGGCAGTCCTGGAAACAAAAATACAAATTTTCGATGACTTAAGTTTGGGCAATGCTGTCTGATCAGGCTTCCAGAGAAACAAATCCAACGGGAATATTAAGGCGTGGGTGTTTTTCAGTGATTCCTCACTGACACCTGGAGCAAGAGGGAGTGAGATGTTTGGGGATTTGAAAGGAGTTCAAGAAGAGCAGAGGGATTGTGCAGAGTTCAGAGAAGAATAGCAGGATAAAAATTGGATGTTCTGAATTAGGTTTTGTGGCCTTTGTTGAGGGAAGGGATGTAATGAAGGAACTTGGAGATAACAAGGAGTATGTGGCAGGTGAGCTGAGAAAAATTGTTTGGGGAAGCAGGGCTGAGGAGATAGGAATYGTAAGCACGGTTTGGAACCTCGGAAGGGTTAGAGCCGTATTTTATGCACCCATTCAGATATGGGGCTGGCACTGCAGTGACTAGACCTATTAAACTGTATGATTTTAACATACAGTATTATGCTTTAGCGTATTGTGAAATTGCTTTTGTGCAGCATTCTCAACTGAATGAACTCCATAGCATTTGAGCAATCCAGAACATAGATACAAAATGTGTTAGTCTTCCTTATTCTCACACTAGCTGCCCTGCAGCAAACTTAGAAAGCTGTTTTTCCAAGGTAGGACAACTTCTGATATGAATAGAGCTTATTTCTGATAAGAAATAAATTTATTTTATTATAAATTGTCCTTATATTCCGGGATGAAGACCTGGAACAGCTTTCTCGTAGCGGCCTGTGTTATTCCAAAATTGTGGTTATGTATTGACATACCGCATTAACATTCGTCTGCTACAAATTTTGTGGCCTTATAGAGGTTACTGCCCCACCAAAAGACTCTCTCTTTGGTTCATTTATGATGCCTAGAATCTGAGCTCTGTTTTCTGTATGTTCTTTCTCCATTGCACTGTTTTGAACACTTGTGAAGCTTCCTGGAGTTGGAGGGAAGCTCCAGGAGCTTCTCTTGGTGCGGATGAGGGCGTGAGGAGGAGCGTGCTTGGTAGGGATGCTGACAGTGCGGAGCTGAGGCGTCGCGTCCGTGCTGCGCTGTGAGTATTCCTTGCGGTTTTGCTTATACCACGTAAGGATCAGACCTGTAAAAAGCTTTAACAGCTCCAGAATTCTTGTACGTTTTTATTAAAATTTCCAATAGCAGTCTGAGGTCTAAGTCGGTGCGAACTACTTTGATTAAAAGCAGAACAAAGCAAAAAACCTACATACCTGTTTTCAAGCTCAACTTTTATCGCAGGGAGCTTGGATGCCCCAGGCTGTGTCCTGTCAGGTGTTTCAGGAGGCGCTGTCCTCATTCACGCTCCATTYGCTAAGGTGATGAAATTTTTTGGAAATTTTAAGAGTTTTGAATTTTCCTGGCACGTCAGAATAATAGGCAACGTTCTGGTCGGTGCTAGAAAACCAACCTATTTTGTTTTCGTCGTGACCAGCGTAAGCACAGTAGAGATGGGCAGGAGGGCGTTTTTAATGGCAGTAGGTGTTGTGGTGTCCTGGCTATGCTGAGACCTAAGGTCAGCTGGCTTCCCCCTTCCCTCCCCATGCCCGTGTTCGCAATGCTTTTTGGAGATGCAGTCGGTCAGAGCCTGTTTGGTTGTTTGTGTGTAAAGGGGTGCCTCAATAAATACRATGAGCAGTGGGGAACCAATATGAGATTTCTTGAAAGAGGGGTGACTTGCATATGGTTGAAAATGAAAATAACACCCACTAAATGATGATGGGAAATGCACGCAACGTTAATTTAAAAAATACACATGTATGTATTTCATCATTTCTATATTATTCCCAGAACAGGTAACCCCSTGTTGTTAATGTGTACAGAAAGGAAAGTTAATGGCGTTCAGGCCGTTATCATATTAGAAAGACTTTTCCCTGACTTAGAGTAAAGCAAGTGTGAAAACAAATGAAACCTATGCCTGAATGCAGATAGGACCTTTCCATCACAAAAGATACTGTAGAGGTTCAAGACAGTAATGGAATAAATCATTTCACAAAGCAGAAGTTAAGATCTGTTTCTGTGATAGTTTACATTTGTCACATATGCATTACAATAATATTTTAGAACAAATACAGATTAAAATAGTTATTATTTACAAATAACCAAATGTTTTAAATGAACACAGTATATTCTTGATATGTTCTTGCTCGTTTAAAGATTGGAAGGAAAAAAAAACAAAACCAAACCCTCACATCCTATAAAAGTACATGTAATGCCGCTAACTGAATGACGCACTAGCAGAGTTGGGGAGTGAGGCTGTCGGGGGGCTGTGAAGTCAGCGGGTGCAGCAGCTGTGCAGTGGAGGGATCTACCTGTCTGTAACAATTATAACAGCAGAATGAAGTTTCCCCTAGCAGTTTCCACTCCCCAGAAGTCGTGTTTGTCCGTGCTTCCGAAGCCTGGCAGTTTGCGTCTTCCACGGTACCCCGTTCTGCCTGGTACGCTGAATTTCAGCTGTATTTGTTCTTCTAAAGCATGCGGCGCGATGTTTAGGGTGGCATTTACAGCCACTGAGGACAGACTATTTTTGAGCAGGTGCTCATGTTTATACTATTGACCTTTACAACTCCTAATTTTCTTCATAGAGCTAATGATTTATTTAAAAGGTTGTTTTTTTTAATGTGCAAGTGAAGCTCCAACACACTTCTGATATTTTCATATTAAAATGACAATATTTTTCTGTTTTGGCACATTTTAGAAATTGTTAACTATCAATGCTRCTGATAGTAACAATAATCTGGTGATTGAAATAACAGACATAATACTTAACTTCTATTAATTGCTTTATAGAATGCTTATGACATTTCAGCTGAAAATCATGCAGAACTTATAAGTTGATCTGCATCCAATTCCGGTTCTTTTAGTCTTGCACAGCAATGTTATTTAATAGAAAGACTTATGGAGAATACCATATCCTAATTGCTATTTCAGAGGAATTTTGCTTGCAACAAGCACCCAATTAATTTTGTTTATTTTCTGTAATAGTAGCTGCTATTGACCTCATTTTATATAATCAAACTCAGTATATAAAAACAACTAAATAGCAAAAAGCTTGACCGCTTTCCTGGTCACTGTAATGGGTTACAGATTGCCACTCCAGTGGTGTTTCCAAGCCTTATTGTGACAAATCGATGAGTATTCAGCCACCTTATTCCCATGACAAGTTCTAATGAAGTTTTCTTTTTCAAGAGTAATGGTGCCTGCAACTGGATAGTGACTAGGCCATTCATTCAGATATTTGAGAAGCACATAGCACCCGAGAAACCCTGGCAAACGGGGAAAAATGAAAACAGAGGGGGAAGCTGAACTTGTGAAGCATCATAGACTGGGTAGACTGACATCTTTCCACAAAAGCAAAGCTTGAGTAGACTGTGTGTGTTGCTTGCGTAATGCGAGTAGAGACCAAGCTTTATTGCCAACAGATCGATGCTCTGGGTTCTGAACTATGACTGTTAATAGTACTGACTCCATATCTCAAAAGGGAATTTAATCAAGTGAAAAATAGGGTGAAAAAAGCTCGTTTTGAAATAGTAAATTGGGCAGTGAAATGACATGTGGATACTGGTCAGATTATCTGTTGTCCAGGAGAATAGTATAGTGACCAAAGGTCTGATATAACAGTTAAATTATTAAAAAGAAAAAAATTACTCTCAAAGCCCACCCGTGAGTGAGCATCTTTTCAGTATTATAACTGTTCAATCAAGTGCTGTGTTCACACATAATTTCAATACTCTTTTGTTTTTGTCTTATCTGCTGGTTGATTATCATGCTATGAGTTACCGGCTGGACTTTAGAGTAATTATCTCTGTTTTCCCAGTTTGTGAAGAACAGGGAATCATGGTAACAACAAACAACACTGAGTTATGAAAGGTGTTTGGTAAAGTACTCTGACCTTTTCTTCCTTTCTGTTTACCTGCATTCCATAGCGATGTTTTTGGCAACTTATTTAATCAATTAATCATTTAAACATGTTGGTCTCTGACACCAGAAATGATGAGAGAGAGAAATGATCATGACATTTCAGTGTTAGTCTTTAAAAATTGATCAGAAGAATACAAAATCCTTTTTTTTAAACGAAGAAAAAAGATTCTTTTTTTTGTTCCAAACTSCTGCTTGGAAATCTGGACCTGAGGACCCGATATCTCACAATCCAGCTGCTTTCTTTGGGTCCCTTGCCTCTTCATGCTAAAGGTTTCAATGTCGATTCATTGAATATAGTTTGGCTTTTTCTTTTATTTGTGGACTTTCTTGGAAAGTATGAGGACAAACTATCAGGTGAAAAGGATGAATTAATTKCTTTCAGATCTATTACTACCAAAATTGTGGCATCCAGGTAATGATCAATCTGAAAATTGCTTCTACTGCTTAAACTAGCATAGAAAGAAACATGSTAGAAGGACCTGTAACTGAATTTCATAGTTGTTTCCAGAGATCATGCATCTGGAAGGTCTTCCTTACATTTTCATGAGCTCAAGGGCAGCAATGAAGCTAGACAGACGTTAGCACAAGTCAAAGTTGCTGTCAGTTTTGTGCTGCTTCTGCTGAGCTAAGGAACGGATGTTGCCTTTTAGACATGCTGGTAGTTCCTTTTAGTTGCTGTCCGAAGCAATGTCACAGGCACGTGCCAGCCAAACTGCCTGCCTGTGCTTACAGCGTAAGTGGTTTTGAAAGTTCGCTGCTCTGTGCTTTTGCCTTTGGACAGAATTCAGCTCTTCTCTTTTTATTTGACGCTTCAAATGTTCTTGTCTTGAACTTTCTCATGAATTTTTATTAAGGGAAAATTCTTTTGGGAGAGGAATTTCAGGACAAAAATAGGGACCCAAGAGGCCTATAGGCTGAGAGACTAAAGGGAAATGGCAAAGCCGTTGGGAGAGATGGGAACACTGTAATGGGGTGAGCCTCAGAAAGGAATGAAAATTGGCAAAATTGTGAGAAGGGATGTTCTGCCTGGTTCTCACTGCTCTTTGACTTTATGAATAAAGCTGACTGCTGCTGTTTGTTGTCAAAATTGAAAAGGGATGCTATAACTAGCAGAGGTAGAGCCATGTTTTGATGATGATGGGCTTGTTAGGAGGTGCCTGTGGACTTCTTGACTGATGTGCAGATCATACCTGTGAGAACTCATTCAGCTTTGCAATTAAAAATATATAGCAGTAGCTGGCATAGGAATACATCTGTCCTCAGGTTGTAAATAGCAGCTACCAAAACAATGATTTGGAGCCCTGAACTGGTTGAGGAACCTCAAAGTTTGAAAGATTAAGACAGCAGAGAAAAGTCTAGCCGTAGAATATAAGTACCTAACTGGAATTAGCTGTTTCATTTATCCTACGCTTTGTTTTGCAGAACTGTTGTGACATTCTCAATAAACAGTAGTCGATCTCAATCTTTTAACAAGTCATCCCCAACACAGTACAAGCTGGTGTGTTATGTTTCTTTGTGGGAAGAACTTCCACACTTAGAGTGGAAGTGGTGGACCTGGGAGTCCTGGTGGACAAGAAAAGTTAACTGTGAGCCAGCAGTGTGCCTTTGTGGCCAGGAATGCCAATGGTCTCCTGGGCTGCATTAGGAAGACTGTTGCCAGCAGGTCGAGGGAGGTGATCCTGCCCCTCTACTCAGCCCTGGTGAGGCCTCATCTCGAATACTGTGTCCAGTTCTGGGCTTCCCAGTACAAGAGAGACATGGAGCTGCTGGAGAGAGTCTAACAGAGGGCTACTAAGATGATTAAGGAGCTGGAACATCTTTTTTTTGTGAGAAAAAGCTGGGAGAGCTGGGCCTGTTTAGCCTGGAGAAGAGAAGGCTGAGGGAGATCTTATAAGTGTCTGAAGGGAGGGTGTCCAGAGGATGGGCAGACTCTTCTCAGTGGTGCCCAGCAATGGGATGAGAGGAACAGGCACAAACTGAAACACGGGAAGCTCCRTTAAACATGAGGAAAAGCTTTCCCTGTCAGGGTGACGGAGCAATGGCACAGGTTGCCCAGAGAGGTCGTGGAGTCTCTTCAATGCTTGAATATAGGTGAGACTTGGAATGTGACACTGGCAAAATCACMTAACAGGTTTTAGAGTGTCACTGTAAACAGAATAGCTCTGAGAATTTAMATAGGTTAATATGTTGTTGCTAATCACTGGAAAATACAGTAACTGCAATGTAGTAGATCATGTTAATTTTAACTAACGGTGCATGGACTGAAAGTGAATGAATGAATGCTATTCTGAATTCATTGTAATTGGTTGTCRTCTTTTTCAGGAAATCTTTAAGATAGAAGGCAGCCTTGGAATTCCAAGACAAAAAAGAGCTATTTTGGCAACTCCAATTTTAATTCCAGAAAATCAAAGACCACCATTCCCCAGATCTGTTGGCAAGGTAAGTCAACAACAAACAGGATCAAATTTTGATATAGAGAAATTGATTCATTTCTCTCAGGTTTTGCAATATCTAGCATGTTGGTAGTAGTGCCCCCAAAGAAAATTAAAAAGCATAAAGCTGGACAGAGGATTATTTTTCTACCTTTTTTGAGCAGATAGATGAACATAGCTTTGTATTCATGGGAGACTTACTTTACTAGCACATGCTCTGGTCAAAAGCATTAATTAGAGCTGTATGTTTTCCTGTGGCTGCTAACTTCAGTCGAGGAAGCTGCCTGTTGTGTATCTGTGTGTGCTGGGCTGGTGCTGAAATCTAGGCTGTGAGTGTTAAGAAGAATATCCCACCGCCACTGTGTGGAGTATCTTGTTTTTATTCTCAAGATCTAAGGCAAATTCATAAGACATCACAAGTAAAAATGTTAAGATGCTTTAGTTCATCTTCAGCGCCCAAAGATTAAGTCAGTCTGTGTAGGTGCTTTCAGTTTTGTTTTGTATTATTTGTAAAGGTCTGACAAAGAAACAAAGTTTGTCATATCTGCAGGCACCGTATAAACGAGAGTTCTAATGACCGCTTTTCCAGAACTTCAGATATATAGCTCGTATACAAAATTATCATTAAAACTTAAATACTAATAGCTGTTTACGTGGCCATTTAGGGATCAGARGCTGTAATTACATAAATTTATTCTGCCCCTCAGCAACTTTGAAGCAGGGACCCTACCCGTTGCTCTGACTTCCGTAGGTGTGTCAGTGCCATCGGTCCATAATTCCCACTGATGTGATTGCTGGAGCTAAACCCACGGCTCGAGGGCGAGATTTGTCTCTAGGATCAATGTGTAATTTAGCCAGCTGGCATCTAATCAGTTACRTTAATGATTAGGAAAGGTTTGATTTGTTTCAGTAAAAAGGGAGAAGAATTTCCTGAAAATTTTTTCTCCCCTTGCTCATCCATTATTTATACTGTTAACATACTTTGCTATTAATTTTTCCATCTTTTTTTCAAATATTTTTAATGTGCCCTGTATAGTATTGGAAAAATCGCCATTTCCAAACTTCCTTTCAATTCCAGTGTTTGAACCTCAGAGTTAATGATCAATAACTYCACAAATGTTTTTGGTTAGTATGTTAGTGATAAACAGTTGATTTTTAAGACCCTTGTTGCACAATTCTAAAGCAGTAGGAGAAATAGAAAAACTACTTTTACACAGATCTGCAGTATTTATTTTTTTTATTATTATTCTTTTCTATCCTTCCTCCCCATACCTGCTCCCTGTGAACGAAGACTTGCAGTTTGTTAGATCTCGGATACTCTGAGTTGCTCTCTAGAAGTGTCTTCATTAAGTACATTTATTGGAAGTTTACGATGCCAGTCCTGGTGGTTGAGGTTCCTTAAGCCTGAGATGAATTCTGGTCCTATTAGCACTTAAATATTTTCCTGGCACCTTGTTGTCCTGCTTTGTTATCGTTCTTGAAGTGCTAGTCCTGCAGCAGGAGCTGGGTATGCTAGATGATCTGCAAATGCAGAAGTGTAAAAGCATTAGTTTTTCAAAGGCCCTAAGACACTTACTTTTAAATAATATTTACATTATTGGAGCTGCAAATGATGAGTGCCTTGAAATATTCTCAGCCAACCTCAGTTTAAAAAGGCTTTAAATGTAGGTTTTTAAATATTTTCTACTTTAGGTATCCAGGAATGAGTGTTTTGGCTATTTTTTATTGCAAATAGTAACTTAGAGTGTATATTTGACAAGTGAGACAAAAGTACTCGAGATATTTAAAATACAGGAATGACATATTCTAGGTCAACTGCAGTAATTTGTAGCTGAATGTTTAATAAAGCATAAACAAAAAGATGTAGATTCTCAAACTACTGATCATAGGGAAGARTCAGTATTCCTTCCTAACTAAAAAAAATTAGTAGGATTTAATGCTGAAAATAAAAGCTATTATTTTATATCTTTTTTCACATCTCACAGAACTTTGTAAGTTATTCCATGAAGTTTTCAGAAATGGTGTGGTCTATACTACTTCAGAGAGCCTGTCGTGTGTCAAAAATCCTGGAGACACCCAGCTCACATTCTTGTTTTAGATCTTGCACAAATTGCAGAAAAGGTTGAGCTGTATCATTTAGTTTTTTAGCCTCATGAATTTGCAAAATTTTGTTTAGTCGCCTTTGTGAKGCGTGAGAACCACAATTGCTGCCTTCTCTGTATTGTTTTGAGGCTTATCTTCAGAAGCCTCAGCAAGGCATTACATGGGCTGATGAGTAGTAGCTATAGATTTGTAAGAATTTATCTTCAACTTTGCCTTCTCTCTGGTCTGTTGTAGGTGACTGTAAAGGGACATTAGAAATGGTTTCTGTAGCTGTGGGTTTTTATAGTAGGGCTTTTCTTTGGCTGAGAAAAGCACGCCGAGACTGACGCCGAGCGGCACGTCTGCAGCTGGGAGCAGTTGTGGGCTTGGAGCTACACTGATCGCTTTTCCGTGAGACACCTATTCCTTCCCTGCTCCTGAGCCTCGGCTCTAAATCTGAGATACATTTACGAAARGGAAAGCTGAAGAAGAATGTGGCATTTAAATAAATACTTCCAAACTTCAGTAGTATTTTGCCTTAATTGGCACCGTGGGGCATTCCCTATTTTCTTCCAATGTAGCCAGGCACCCAGTTTGTACGAATTGCAGGGTATATAGTGAAGCGCAGAAGTTTGGAGTTGTWGGTGCTGTATATAATGTATTATGTTTTGGTAACCCAATATTGTTATAACTTCACCTCTATTGGAAGGGTCTCAACGGGYGAGTGAAGAGCAGAATTCAAAGCAGGAATGTACAGTTTGGGCATGATAAAAACATAATATTGAACGCTYTTGAAGTGGCTCCCTGTAAGGATGAGCAGAGCTGGCTCAGTCGATGGTGTTATCACGAGGCGCAGCGAGGACATCAGAGCAGGAGAGACGGATTTGTTCTAACACGGCACGGGCCTGTTCAGACTGACTCCTCCTCCAAGTTGCTTTCTGCCAGGTCTTAAGTCTTGAGAAGGAGCATCAAAACAGGCTTTGTCAAAGCAAGGAGGGAAGACCACGAGCTGTGGCGGCGGGTGCCCAGACGTGGCCGAGGCCGTGCCACCCGCGGGGGCCGGTCCCACGTGCTGCCAGGGCCTGCCTGGCTCTGGATGGAGCTCGGGAGCAAGGCGCAGCCGGGTCAGCGGCAGCTGAGCCTGCCGGCACCCCTTGTGTATCGTGGAGCCGAGGAAACGCTACTGTCCAGGGACTTCAGTGTATTCTCAGCTAGTGTAACGTCCCGGCTGTTCCACAGCACCAACGTTAGTGCGTACTGAATTTTTATGGGGTGTTTACTGTATTTCCATTGCAAGAAAAGAGTAAATAAAGCCAGATTCTAAAACTGTGGTTGTCATAGTTAGATATTTCTGTCTTTAAGGATATTTTGAAAGAAGCGGTTTTACAAGTCCAGAGGCACTTTAAAGTTCTGTCGTTTCCAGTGATGTTACGTTGGCTSATCGCAGCGCTCCCCGTTGTCCTCATGTCCGAGCGGACTGTGACTGTACAATATTGGATTTAGAATTTCACTAGCAATATATCATTTACCGTGTCAGGCTTGCTGCCGACTTAAATGTTAAAAGTGATTTTCTTGAAGCATCAAATTCTTCAGCTGATAAAACATATCAGTAAAAACATTTAGGAACTGAGATACAGCAATGTGTGTGTGTGGGGAAAATAACCATATACTTTGCTGCCTGAAAAATAATCACAATTTTTATTTGGCTTTCATGTTCCTTGCTGCACTTGTGCTTGTAAGGAAGGGGAAGCTTGCCTGGCTGAGTGAAACATCTGGGCTAGCGATCGTTTCAGATACGGCTGCTTTGTTTGCTACCATTGTTTGGTCTGGATTAGATGTCTACATAAAAGTTAGGTTTCCAATTACATCCTGTGCCTGTTTTTTTTTTTTTTTTTTTT
>NW_028186357.1:2018603-2050837 GCF_003343005.1 Rhea americana | reverse complement strand
TCCCTCTTCCTTCCATCTGCTTTACCGAATTACCAGTGGGGTTTGTCCTGTGTTTCTACAGTCTATTTTCCACCCCGTGCTGTGATGCCTAGAAGTGCCCAAGGTGATTTGGAGGTGATTGCAGCGTCTGCCAAAATTGAGCTGCCTTATTTGGGAGCAGGGCAAGTAGGAGAAAAAAATAGGAGAGTGGGGAAGAACAATTAAATTTTGTTTCACTGTTAGGAAACAGAGGATTGTAGAGGGCTTTATTCGTTAAGGATTGGTGATGTAAATCGGAGGAGATACTGTGCTGGATAAATGAAAAAAATTGTTTTAATTAATTGTAGAAGTTCAAATTGGTATTTAATGTGACAAGGAAATACACGGAGCATCTTTTTGTGCTGTTACTGGCCACCTAGCATAACCACTTAGGAGCACRATTATTGCCTCGCCATTTGCACACCCTTGCTTAGGGTATCTGTTAATTAAATAACTATCATAGTCATGCTGTGCTTTGAGGTAGAGGAATCTCACCTTCTAGCAGGGTCTAAGCTTTTGCACATTATCCTTCATTCCTGAGGGAGGCCAGTGTGATTAAAATATTTGAATCCGCTCTTGGTAACATGGGCCTTWATGTCCAGATGGCCCAGGTACAACTGTTGACTGTTATTGATGTGTTTTGTCTAGCTCTTGCTGATATAGCACAGGGATATTATATTCAATTTTTAGTCTCTCTCCATATGTTACTCTTCCAGTTTATTTGTCCATATCAACTCGAATGAGGTACAAAGCAGTGGGATGCGGGATTACAGTGTAATTAGTGATAGGTTATTTGTCAGTATGCTATAGAGATGTATTCTAAGACTAATTTAAGAGTGGTGGGTCTATATCAATTTGTCTCTAGACATTCCTTAATTGTGGTAAGCTATAGGATGGAATTTTTTGAAGTTTAATCTTTACATTAATAAAGAATTCAAAATGCAGGAGAGCTAACGTGGAAAGACAGCCAACAAGTTCCTGTTCTTCCAGGCATCCGGAGAGAAGGACATCTGTAGAGTGGGAGTGCTAGAAGCATTTGCTGTGCATTTTATTGGGGGGCCTATGATGAATCCATGATCCTCTTTGAATTTAAAGGAATGTCCTTCATGAGAATGAGTATTTTACTTCTCATAGCATAAGATCTAGAAGCCAAGAGTGGCTTGATTTAAAAACTGGCAAAATCTGTTTTGCTCAGTGATGGCCAGAAAAGAGAGAAAAACAGAATTTTTAGGCCATTCATAGTGAAAAATGAAAAAGCAACTTTTTAATTTGTTTTTTGCTAGTGAATAAGTGTTTTTGTTTCTTGAATGTTTGCTTTTTTGAGGAAGGAGAATGTTTGGGTCAGATGCTTTGTATCGGACCTGGTATAGGTTTCCTCCTTTGATCTGGRTTGATGGGCAGTTAGCTGCCAAAAGACAAGCAGATAGCAGCGCTGACCTAAAGAAAATCTCAGAAAACAAGTGGCCTATGCTCCCAAAGGGGATAGAAGTCTCTAAGGTCTGTGAGGAGTGTGGGGTTTTTTTTGTTCTGTTTTGTTTTACCTGCTGCCCCCTCCCTGATCTATGCRTGTAAGGCAAGGATTAACAAAGAACAGAAAAAAGCTGAAGAGGGGATGAAAACTGAAGATAACTGGATGGAAAAGCTGCTGGAAGCTTATTATTTTTGAGTGGATATCTGATTGAGGCTATTTATATATGACAAATTATATGCTTCATGCAAAGTAATTGTTAAGTACTAAAGATGCAGCTGGAAAAAATGCCAAACTTCAGGCAAAAGTTTAAAAAGAAGGTGGTAAAGTAACAAGATAGAGATGGTTATGATCCACCAATCTGAAGAGGATCTAGAGAGAAGGCTTGTAGATTGGAAGGGGACATGTGAAAGACCGCAGAGAACAAGATCAACAGATGAAATAACTGAATTAAGGAGCGGATTTATTCCACTGGAAAATGAAGCAGAAAATGTGGGGAGAAAGGAGAGAGATGGTCCAAAAGAAAAATGGATGTGGGAGAGGAGCTAGCTGAGATGGGTGTCCAAGTCCAGAAGGTAACGGTGTGCTCCGACAGAGAGCAACACAGAAGAAATGCTCCTAAAGCCTTTTCCAACACCAAGAGATGATCTGCGTGATTCGTTACCAGGAACCTGTATCTTCATGTCAGTCATCAAAAATGATGCAGAAAGAAGAGAATGCATTTTCCTGTTACAGAAGTAGAAGCGAATTTCAGTTGTGTAGTAAAAATCCATGATTTTTTTTTTCCTGTTCAGTTGTTGTCAAATCATCACCATATCAGATCTGAATGAGCAGGTCAAGCCAAGGAGCAAGCGCAGAAAAGGGGAGATGGTCTTCAGCCAGAACTCTGGTATCTCCAGAAGGAGGCTGGAAGCGTCATGAGAAAACTGAAAAAGTAGCGCCCTGAGGAAGCTGCTGGAGTGTTTGGCTGCTGGGGAGCATTGCAGAGAGAGGACTTTTTCCAGCGAGTAGACTCCACTTGCATACAAGGAGTTCTGCCTTCTGGCATCAAGGTTTGATGGCATATAAGAAAAGCACTCATTAAGGTGTGTAAAACAAATGCATCTATCAACCTCTGCAGGAAAAGACAAATCCACAAGCAAGGATTTATAAATGAGCGGCAAGCAATGAGTGGGTAGAAAGACATACAGAAAAAGTAAAAATTCTGTTGCTGATAAATAGCACTTAGGCAATAGTCTTAATAAAGTTATTTCTAATCCAGATAGGAAAAAGACTGATTAGATTAAAAAAAAAGAGTCTAATTAAAATTAGGTTTTTTAAATTAGTTTCCTCTAAAACTAGAGAAAATTTATTATTAATTGTGTTAATAGTACGATAAGATTGTGCAAAAATATATGTTTGAGCTCGACTTGTTCAGCCTAACACAGTAAGTGTTCTCAGTAAATCCAGTGTGAATGTAGTGATTTAAGCCAAAGGAAAATACTGGCACAATAACAAGTGGGTATAAATTTTGACCGAAGATTAGAAGAAAAGTTTCAAGTCCCCTGAGAAGATGAATTAATCTTCACCAGTCTTCCAGTATGAGAACAGAGAAGGGAATACAGAGTTTAATAAAAATACGGGATCAGAGAAGGGGATGGAGCACTTCTGACCTTCATGGAAAACTACCAACCTACCTCAGCAATGAAAGTAATGAAATGAGCAGCACTCCAATAAATTAACGGGCTTTCAATGCAAGTACATGAGTTATTAAACTCAGTATATTAATTTTCATTAAAGGATATGTATTTGATGTCCCAACAAACTATTAAGTGAAAACAGCTCTTCAAATTTATCTAGTTTTCTGAAAGGTCTCTCCTCAAACTTATCTTTTTTAAAATATTGATAGTCACATAAACAATTCCAACAGAATACATTTGTTCTCTTTAAGCTAACAGAATTTTAATGAAAAGTCTTGTTAAAATGCTTCTGTTTACTTAAGATATTTCAGAAGAATCAAATTTCAGCAGTGGATGCTTTGGAAAACTGGAAAATAATAACAATTTGCTGTCATTTCTCGGTGTTTGGTGTCATTAATAAGGATAAAATACTCTTTAAAACATTTAAGTAATACTTTTGAACCAAGTTACTATGGTTACAAGYTTTTTTGGAGAAGCAGCAGTTGTGGCAGCGATAGAATTAAATTTTCTGCCCAATATTGAAATATCCACTACCTAATTTCCTGCTTCGTAATAAATCATGCTAATGACCTTAAGGAGACCACCAAAGAGAAGAAATTTTATACTCTGAAGCTGTTCAGCASAGTATGCTACAGTTTAACTGGTGTAGTGTTTGTACTTGATTTCAGAAGTTGGTGTCTTAAACTATGTTGCAGATGAAGTTGGAGGGAAAAAAWTTTTAGTCTTTGTCAGTAAATTGCCTATAAAATAAAACCCTGGCAACTAATTTTTCATTGACACACTAGTTGGAGCTTCATTTCACTTTTAAGGAAAAAGGGTTTGGGTTATTTTTAGATGCAACAGCTACTTCATCTAATGATGCTCAGTCTCAGGCTCCTTTCTATAATATTTTTTTCCCCTTCAATGGGTAATTATCTTTGCAAAAGCAAAACGAGAAAAAGCCTGAGAAGTCCAACTCCTTTCCAGCTTTYCTTGACCCAAATAAAGCCCTGACCAGGGTTTGAAGAAGATGACATTGCACAAAGTCAGCGCGGTGCGTGTGTCTGTGCCCGACCTTCCCCAGGGTTCTGTCAGCAAGGGGCGCAGAAGAATAAATTAAATTCCCATTCCCTGGCCGGATTCTGCGTGATTTTCATGAATCCATACTGATCTTTTTTGCAAGCTTTCATCTTTACCTCTTCCAAGATGMTTCCCTATCCGTCCTCAGTTGACTAATGGAAAGTTTTTTTGATATCCACTTTGCATTTTCTATGAGTTGGTTTAATTCAGCCGTTTGAAATAAGCACTCCTTTGGGCCAGCTTGACGAAACTCGGCTTTTCTCTTGCAGGTATGCTTTGCAGCAGAATCTTGACCTCTGTGGTCCRGTTAGGCCAAATTTTAACCTTACTWAGAGGTAGGGCCTAATTCTGTAATCTCAGACTCATAAGACGGAGGGTATTTGGGTCCAGGATTTCTGTTCGCTTCCACTGTGATGCCTTTAATTGTGAAATTACTTTCTACAAATCTACTTAGAGTAAAGCTTTCTTTGAAGCAGGATAACAAATGCGACAGACCTGTCCATCATTACTTAGCTATGTGCTGTGTTAATAATATATTACTAGCAAGAAGATGAGACCTGTAGAATATTGAAGTTAGCAAAAAGAAGCAGGACCATGTAACTTCCTTTATTGGTTTAAGGATATTTGTTTGATAGTTCTGAATTGATACAGACTGCTGCAGTTCTCATCTGTTTCCTGAATACTGTACCTTCTCCAGCCGATCGTGTTCCTGTTTGCTTACAAGTTGTTCCTCTGGTTTCCTGTTAAGTCAGTCTTTAGCAAGAATATAGTATAATATAAAGCAGTATCCAAATGAATGGCATTTTAAGAAGAAAAAATAACTTACTCCTGCCAATTTACAAACTAAATACTGTCATGCTGTCACCCTGAGTACTTRCTTTAATGAAAGACTTTATTAAAGGCATTTTTTGGAATGGCAGCGTATTTGATATTGTTAGCTGTGACTTGTTCAAGTGGCATTAAGAAATGATGGTTGGCAGAGTATTTCCAGAAGGAAAAATGGTATGTATTATATATAGCTCATCTGTAAGGTTGAGTAGATCGCTGTCACTCAGGGAACAGTAATCATTTGCTTCCTCTTGACTAACTTCTGGATCTCTTCAATGATGACTAACTGGTTGTAACCTTTTTGTTTTTTTTTTTTTTTCTTAGCTTTATTATACATTGGGGCTTTTCTTTTGTGTTTTATAGTGCTATATGGTAAAGATAAATAGGATGCCTGTAATAGCATGATGCTAAGTTCTATCAAGGCAGCCTTGTTTTAATTTAATGAACATTTTTCCTTTTCTTTTCCACAACCTTTTTTGCTCTTTCCAGATGCTGGAAATTCCATTTTTCCCCCCTGAAATCTTTCTTATTAATTACCTTTAGTTTCCAACCCTATTTGTGAAATTCAGAAGTGTCCTATGTCATTTGTAGCCTTTAGGAGCAAAATGAGGTGGGCATCTTTGTACCTTTAAGAATATAATGAGACTTTAAGAGTATAATGAGGACATATTCTTTTTGCTTGAACTTATTTAAAGACCAGCTTGTGTCTTTTATCATCATTAACGATATGTCATTTTGAAGTCAATGTCGCTTTGCCCTACTGACCTATTTTTCGTTCAGGGTCAAATGTATAAAGTGTAAGAATTATTTCATTGTAATTGCTGATCTATTGTTGAACTAAAATGTTTAAATATGGAAATCTTAAATTTTTTTTTGGCCATTTTTTGAAAAGAACGCTTTAGTTTGATCTTTTTCTTTCTTTAAGCAGTCGAAAAGAATCAAGTCAAAATTGCTTTTTTGCCATTGAAACATTGTTTAAACAAAGGCAAATAAAAATTCATCATCTGTACTGGTGGATTAATCTGCCTTCCAACGTGCTGTAATTGCATTAGGAAGATCATTGACTTTTAGCTGGCCGTGATAKTCTTTGTTTTCTAAGGCTCTTTATGAAGCCATGCAGTTATGTATTTGGAATTTAAATGCATGAATCATGTCCTCCATGTAATAGGTTTACACATGTAATGTGCTCAGACATGCATGCTAGCAAATGTGTGCATGCGTATGCAGAACCATCTATGGCAGGCTGTCATGTAATTACTTCTTGGCCAATACTGTTGGCTTTGTATGAGCTATTTTTCCTGTCTTAATCTGCATGACGGTGCTGTGAACACGTATTGCTTCTGGTGGGAAGTCTACCACTTTTGCCTCTGCCCTTTCATTGACAAATATCAATTGCGTTGTTGTTCCTCTGGATCTCCTTTTTCTCTTGCCATATAACTTTGCCTTGTATTTCTGAGGAGCACGTGAACAATATAGAATGAATATTTAAACAAATTCTGTTTAGGAACTAACTGTTAAAATATTTGCACGTTTTTGCTAACAAATTATTTCAACAATTTCAGTTTGAGTTATGGTTGAAGCTGAGATGTAACAGACTGAAAGCTTGCCCTTATCACGGAGTACTTCCACAGAGCGTCAGTCTTGTTTGAGCATATGCTAAAGTACCTTACTACATCACTGTGCAATGATGTCTGACCTTCAGCGCCTCAAAGCTCTCAAATTCTCCCATCAAAGTGGGAAAGGACTTTTGTTTGGGTCTACTTTCTTGGGACATTTTAGGTGGAAGAGGGGGGAAGGGCAAAGGAAGCATAAATTAAATTGAATATGTACTTATCAGGTTTTTATTTCCATATATTTGTATGGAAAATTGTTAAAGTACAATTGGAAAATAAGCTTTTTACCTAGGTTCAAATTTACCTGTTTTTACTGTATAAGTGTCTGCACTGCTTCTGAAGTTTTTCTTTTCATTTTATAACACATGCAAGAAACTATTAAGCTTACATTTTCAATTGAGTTTGCTGGAGATGAGAATGGATTTTGATAATAAGAATCTGTACAACAATGAAGTCCAGAAATTGAAAGTAGTAGTGATCCTTGTAATCCAATAACATGTGTCTTAATATTTTTTTTTTTTTACTTATTAGAATTGCAAAGAAAGAGGAAATGTGGATGTAGCTAAGTCTGGATAGAACTTGAATTCATAGCTATATTAATTTAACATAAATTCATGTCCAGACCTGACTTAAAATATAGTACAAGTTGTTTCTTGAACAACAGAAGCAATGAARGCTGGTTTCCTACAAACGTTCATTTCCTGCAGTAAACCCAGGGTCTCCTACCCAYGACACCTCCTGCACCGTGTGCTAAATGATCCCGTAGTACCCCAAACACTGCCAGGGTTTTGTCCTAATCTCTGTAGTTTCAAGCTGGATAAAAAAGCAGGTCCTGAGCCTACAGTTAAGCTGACTAGACAGCGAATATGCATGTGCAAAATGAAAGCTCTTCCTACCTTCCTATCTTTGCAGGACTTTTTCCTTTATGCAGCTATAGTTTTCATGAAACTTTTGGGAACTTTGTATCTTGGAAATTTTTTGTCCAGCTTGGTTGAAACTAGCAAAGAGGTTTAAAGTGGATCAGAGAGGGCTCGCCGGAAAGATGGCATGATCGCCTGAGATACTACTTCTTTAGGAGACCAGATATTTTTTTCCTAAAGTCGCATAAACAGCCATTTCTCAACAAATTCTTTTCTACGTGGCAAACAAAACACTTGAATTGCCTCTTTAGTAATATTTAAAATATCACTAAAGAGGCAACCCCTGGATTAATGGTTACATCAGGCATATTCAAAGAGCAATGTCTGCAGTGGGGAAATCACTGATTGTTTAAAGGAAAAACTGTAAAGATCTATGAATTTTATCACCAACAAAAATTAATGAACAATGCAGAGCAGGCTCAAATTGTGTAAATAGGAAAATGTAATAAATCAACTTCATCCATTATTCCTGTGCTGTTGGGCTTTCTAATCTGAATTTGCTAAGGGTCACTGCAACATGAAAATTAATTTGAATTAATAGAATCTATTAGTATAAGGATTATTTTTTTTAAAAAGCATATAGTGATATTACTGATTTTTTTTAGCTTATTTCCCTTGGAGTATCTTAGAGTAATTATTATTTAATATATGATCTTAAAGAAAAAAGGCATGAAATCATGATCCACACCGTCAACAATGGATTTGAAAAAAAAATAATTTTCTACTGTTGAGAAATGTTAAAAACTACGCATAATGCTTCCTATAGGGTGTGACAGATTAGGTRCAATGCTGTGTCTTTGTGTTCTAGTGCAATGCTTTCTTGCAGCATTGAGGTAGGAGCCAAAGATTATTTTTATTTTTTTCTTCATATGCTGTTCAAAAAAGTGATTTTCTAAAATTCTTATTAGATTGTCAGAGTTGATTATATTTTTATAATTGGACTGAAATTTGTTTATCAGCTTTGTAAATTGAGGGCTAGAGGCAGAATACAGCCGGGCTGCTGTTTTTCCTCCTTAGGTCCCTCAAAGAAGGACTCCCTGCTGCTTGTGTTAAGAACCATGTGGACCCTCATGCAGTAGTTTTGAAAGTAGGAGAGGATTGTGTTTAAGGGCTGGGGAAATTATTTCATTGCCAATAATTTAAGAGCAGAATCTGCCTTTGGTTTTGGTCATGAATTAACTGTCAAGAGATCTTGATTTTCATAAGATTTGTCTGACAAGCAAATGTGAGACAAACTGTTAACATGAACAAATTGTGTTGCACTGGAAGTTCAGAAAGGCTCGAAGAAGGTTCCTCCAGATCCCCAATATCCTTTAAAAAGTGAAAGTCCCRTTCAAATTAAATGTGGTTATGAGAAGCAACTCCTAAAGCTATAAAAACTGCTACTGAAAAGGTTTGCAAGGATTTCAGAAAGTGGTGTGCCCCCTGCAAGGGCAGTTTGGGGAGGCTGTCTCATCACGGATGTTCTCGCTTAGAGAAGGGTATGCGAGCTTGAAGGAGCATCTCAAACTGAAGCGTCAGAAGAAACAGTGGTATGACAAACAGGTAAATGAATAGTACAGGGTAGCAAGGCCAAAAGGATCTTGAGAGGGGCTCAAACACAGAATTACTGATTCCTAACTGTGGCCTGTAAGTACTCACAGGTGTTGGTCTTGCTCCCACTGGAATGGCGGATGGCAAATATCCTGCTGCTGCTTTTTAAAAAGGAGGCTTAGGAAGCCTAACAAACCTGCTGATCTGCAGCCCGCCGACTCACTCCTCCACTCGGTAAATTAGTCGTAACCAAGCTGTAACAAACGCTGGGATAGATAAGCTTATGGGTAAGCATGAGGTGGAAAAGTCAACCTGGTCCTTGTGAGGAAAGTGATATCTCCTAAACATATCAAGATCTTTGAAGGAGAGTCACAGGTGTTGATAAAGATCTGATCAATAAAGCATACTTGGATTTTTCATGGGGAAGGTTGTACCAGTGGATTTTTTTAAAGGATCTATATAGTGATTTGTGATGCTCAACATTGTAAAAAAATGATCTGAAGAAAAGGAGACACGCTGTGGGGTGACAGAATTTCCAGATCATAGAAAAAAATTCATGAGAATGACAAGTAATGCAGAGATTATAGTGTTACAGAGGGATTTAACAGTCCTACATGGCAGAATTTGTCGATAACTGTAGATTAAGTGTTTATAAAACTTGGGAGAGATTTTGGAACTACTGTGGATTGGTCTCCAAAAATGTCAGCTCGGTCCTTGAAAGTGATCAGARGACAAATAGAGGAATGAATATTGCGTTCCTGTCACGGTGCCTTAAAAAGGATGCAGTAGACTTAGGAAAGCTTCAGAGAAGGGCAATGTAGATAATCGGAAGGAAAAAATGGAGAGATTAAATAGTACGAGACCTCTCAGGTCGGGAAAGAACCAACTGAGGAGGGATATGACAAAACTCTAGAAAATYATCATCTCTGTGGAAGCAAAAACAGCGGGAGCGATTATTCACTTGAGTCTCCTGGCACAAGAGTTAAGGAGCGTCCGCTCCGGCCGTGCTGGTATCCCTTCCTGCGCGCGGTTTGTCACGGAGTGGAAGGTCTTTTTTAACTGCTCTTCGTGAGCATGCCAAGCGCGGCGTGAGATCTCGGGCGGCTGCACAAACGCTTCCCTTGCGTTTCTGTGTTCACGCAAGCCAGCAGGAGTTCAARCTTCTGTTCTCTGAAATACGACTTTTCTGTTCTGCAAATGTATTTGGAAAGCAGAGAGAGAGGGTGAGGAACATCTGTCTTGTTATTTATATTCAGATATTGATTTATTATTTACAGAGTCATTCTGCGTTTCAGAAATGTGGGCACTGTTAGAAATAGGCTACTTCTGAAAGCAGTGAGATTTTGGTTACAAAGGCCCACCTTTCCCGAGCGGTTCCGGTGCCTCGTCTCTTCAGCGTGTAGGTGCATCATCTTCAGTCCAGAAGAGGAGACGAGCAGTTATTTCTGMTGATGTTTATGAGCATTTGGGTACCTCCCAAATGGTACCTCCCAAGTGAGGTCACCCTAACGTGCCGGCTGCGACACGTGCAGGAGGCATCTCCGGAACTGGGGGCTGCTCGAAAGCRGACTTTTTGGTTGAGTGATTTAGCGCTTCGTTTCCATCTGTTCCACCATTAGGCACCGGATTTTCTAACATTTATTGTGTAGGTAAGCGAGGCCCCCTCCTCGTGGAAGCAGGGACAGGCTCATGCTGCGTGGGTTACAAGTACGAAGGCTGCAATGCACAGCTTTCAGTAAAACGTGTTCTCTGACATACTCGAAATGCCACAGTACACTAGCTATGTTTTTATTAGGATATGGTAGAGAGAAATGTCAAATGCAGTGCTTTAAAATACTTGTGATTCCTTATTTTTGGAGGAAAACTGTAACATGACAATATTGTAATCAGGTGGCAGATCATCAGACTTACAGTTGTACTGGGACTGCATACTGTGTCTTAGCTGCATGCGTTGAGGTTTTTATAGGTTTAAATTTTTGAATACACCATGCCATGGTTAGATTTACTAAATTTACTGAGTACTGCTCAGTAATTTATGGCTGATATACTGAATTGTCAATGCAAAATTTGCAAGACATGCTAAGATGATAGATCTTAAGTAATCCTAATTGAAAAGAGATCTGTTTTCTTGTCCATTGATTTCTTTGGCTGAAATTGAAATGAATGATTTATAATTAAAAAAAAAAATCACTGTTCTTCCTAAATATCAGTTTTGAAACCTTTTGTGCTGTCCATGTTAGCTGATAATCCCAGGACTACTTTAAGATCTTTCTGTATTCTAGACATAATAAATGTATCTGTAGAAACAGATATTAACATGATTTTCACTATTAATGAAATTAATCTTGTTAAATTATTATTATTAAGTCCATGATGTATTGTTGACTAACTTACCAAAAAAAAAAAAAAAAAAAAAAAAAGTAGTAGAGTTGCTAACACCATTTTATTTTATTTTTACTTTATTTGAGAATCTCGATGCTATGTCTGAAGCTTTAATTTTTGGTAAAATTAAACAACAAAGTCTGATCCTGGAAAAACTAGCCTGCTTCATTAAGCTAAAAGTTGGTTTTACCTCATTACTTGTCCTACTACAAATTACAGCTTGTTTCTCAGACTTAATTTCCTTAAATTAGGGAAAAAAATACATATTCTTTAAGCATATTTCTGAATGCTCTCTGAAGTTCTCTCACACCTCCATCATGATACACTTCAAGTTATTCAGAGGATCTCCAAATATTTTGGTTCTACTTTTATATGAGACTTATTCTAAGTAAGTCCAGTTCTTTTTGCCTGGAAGTGTGGTATAAATATTACTACATTGATTATATAGTAGGAGTAAAATCAGATGCAGTATTATTAATARCATCCTTTATATTGTTATTAAATGTTTTGGTCATTCTGTAACTGCATTTTATATAGGTGAGAAAATCTATTAGATTAAAAAAAATAGTGCTCGACTCTTGTTCTAAATCACATAAATAGAGTAATAATGTAAACCTATACGAAGTGATCAAGTACAGATAATGCTATGTGTTAAAAAGGTATCGAACTGAAGAAATGCCTATAAAGCTTGAGTATATTTTTGATTTACAGCTATATAGCTGMAGTCCAATATGGCCACAGATCATTAGAGATTATCGTTTAACGATGTTGATTAGTGTCGGAAAGAAGCAGTTAGTATGRAATGAAAATAACCTTGTACTTGAATTGGGTTTTCCTTTTGGGCGTAGATTTTCTTTTCTCTGCGTCCGCACCGAGCCGATGCTCGGTGTAAATACAAGGCTTCGCYGGTGCGGTTCGTGGAAGGTACCGGACCAACGCGCCGAAGAGCGGCGGCTCGTGTCGGGGGCCTGGCGATGCGGCGAGACCGGCTGCGAGGCGTAGCCGAGTCCTCGCTCTGCGCGGCGCAGGCGGGGCAGCTTATATATATATGCCAGTCTAAAGCGGCCTTTTGGCTAAATTTCTGCCCGTTACCTAAGTTTCTGTTTTGTTTCTGTCGTAGCAGAGCGAGCTCCGCCGCGCCGCCCCGCTCCGCCTCGGCGGGAAGCAGCCTCCGAGGGCTCGCTGGGCCCGCGCCGCGCGGCCCTCGCACCGCGCGGCCCTCGCACCGCGCGCGGCCCTCGCACGCGGCTTCGAGGAGCTTCGGGTTTGAAATGGGGTGATGCTTGGGGTGTTCTGGCGGAGACGCAGCAGAACTCGCTCGAGTCCTGAGCCCCCCGAGAAGCAACGCCTCTTTGCTACGAGAGAGAGAATTTTTTTTTTAAACCTTTAGCGTGCTTTAAGCAAATATCTTTCTTTTCTTTTTCAGCTATGGTTTRTTCAGTTTGAAGACTTTGGGCTTTTGAATCTTTCTGTATTCTTTTTTCCACCCGCTTAAGTAAAGTGCTAAATAGATTTTTTTTTTCCCCCCTTACTAATGGCTGCATTTATATTCAGAAAAATACAGACTTCATAGCTATTATCCACCAAACTTCTGTGTTTAACAGTTTAATAATTTAACAACTCAAACTTTCAAAAAAATCTTGCTGTTAGCTTCCTTAAACTGTATTCCGTGATGCTGAAGAGTGTTATGGTAAGCAATTGTATGTGACTAGAAATTACCTTATTTTTCACAACGAGAAAGATAATAGTGTTACAACTCGGGAGGGGGAAAAGAATCTTTCCTGTATTKAGTCACCAGTGAATTAGAAAGCCCGCAAATATTTCTGTTACTTTTGGAAAAATAATATTTTATTTGCAAAATAACTCTAGTTAAGAAAYGAATATTGATAATTCCTAAGTTTGTGGACTGATTTTTAACAAGCAAATTTATGAAATGTACTGGGACTTTAAAAAGAGAGACTTGATCTGTTTTTTATCTGGAATTTTTGTTTCTTGCCTTCAGGCAAATATTGGGCAAAATTCAACCTTTTATTATAGGACTCTGTATAGTTACCCTTCAACCCTTTCCTCTAAAAAGGAATTTTCTTAGGACTTCAGGAGCAGAATTTGTTCTCTGTATTATGCGGATTCTCCTTGAATGCTAACATTTTAATTGTTAATAGTAGGTGATGAGACTAAAAACAAAACGGTTGCATTAATGGATTATGATTAAAAATTTTTTTTTTATCTGTAGGCTTTGATATTATGAAATACTGTCTTTTTTTGAAGGTGTGTTTGTTATGAAAGGATACAAGCTATGTATTGATAGACTAGGTTTCACAGAAGATTGAAAAACTCATTCGTATATGAGATAAAAACAGAGATAAGTGACCAAGAAAAATGTTTTTGAAGCTGATGAAAGAGCTGAATCATATTTTTTATGGTGATGTACGTGATTTCAGTAACACCTACTAGGTTGTTTAGAGAGTTATTTTCTGTGAAAAATGTTGTATAGATAGAATATTACTGTGCTTAACCTAGAACTTCACGTAGAGGTCATCTTATATTTTGGGAACATTTCTTAGAGCATTTATAGTTTAAGCCTATTTTTAATAATTATTGATCAAAACACCCAAATGTCACCATGTCTTTGAGGAAAATAATTTTATAATCTTTTACTAAATCATGATTTGGTAATTTTTTTTTTTTTTTTTGCCAGAGTAGGCAAAAAAAAAATTCATGAGAACTGTAGCTTGCTGTTATTCTCTAGTATTTTTTTTGTTACACTACTATTATATAGTAGTTTTATTGTAGTATAGGTTGAGGAAGAACAGAAAGAGCTTTTAAACTTAGCAACTTTTGTAACTAATAAGGAGAATCCTATTGCATGAATTTTGTTAATGAAAGATACTATGCAACAGTTTAAATACAATGAAATCGCTCAGCAAAGTTAGCATTCCGTGTTTCATTAGAATCTCAATTAGTGCAAAATATGTGGTCTAGGTAATGTATTGTTTACTTTCAAACAGATGTTGATAAGTCTTGTTTATAATCTTGTAATTGCCTGTTAGACCTTAAGCAAGCAGTTGTCTTTCCAACATCCTTAAAATCATTTCCATGTTTTTGAATATCTAGAAGAACATTTTTTGAAATGTTTGCAGTTTTCTTTCAAAATTAATTGTTAGATTAATGCAGTTTAATGTTTCTTTGGCATTAGAGCAAGTCAGTTGCTACTGGGATATTCAAGGAAATATTTGATAAACAGCTCATTGTAATACATCTCGGTATGTTATTCCTGTTACACAAACTTGGGTTTTCCTACAGTCCAAAACCTCTAATAATCTGGGGCATACGCTCCTTCTACTAGCTGCTTTATATCCGTGGTAAACYATTTAATCCAACAGTACTGCAAGTTTTGCTAGAATCATAGAATCAGTAAGGYTGGCAGGGACCTCTGGAGATCATCTAGTCCAACCTCCCTGCTCAGCAGGGTCACCTAGAGCATGTTAGACGGGGTTGCATCCAGGCGGGCCTTGAACATCTCCAGAGAAGGAGACTCCACAGCCTCTCTGGGCAACCTGTCCCAGTGCTCCATCACTCTCACAGGGAAGAAATTCCCCCTCACGGTCAGGTGGAACTTCCTGTGGTTCARTTTSTGCCCAYTGCCTCTTGTCCTGTCACRYGGGACAACCGAAAAGAGTTTGTCCCCATCCCCTTGACACCCTCCCTTCAGGTACTTRTMCACATTGATAAGATCCCCCCTCAGTCTYCTCTTCCCCAGGCTGAAGAGGCCCAGCTCTCGCAGCCGTTCCTCACAGGGCAGGTGCTCCAGCCCTCTGATCATCCTTGTAGCCCTACACTGGACTCTCTCCAGTAGCTCCATGTCTCTCTCATACTGGGGAGCCCACAACTGGACACAGTACTCGAGGTGAGGCCTCCCCAGGGCTGAGTAGAGGGGCAGGATCACCTCCCTCGACCTGCTGGCAACAGTCTTCCTAATGCACCCCAGGAGACCATTGGCTTTCTTGGCCACAAGGGCACATTGCTGGCTTATGGTCAACTTGTCATCCACCAGCGCTCCCAGGTCCTGATATGCCATTTGGGTTAGCACAGCAAGGTAAAGTAATGACTGATGTTGATAACTGTGAATCAATAGCATGTATTTGAGTTGTATCTGCACACCTTTAGGTGTCTGTTACTGCAGACTGAGGTGAAACTGCTGAAAGCACATTAATGCTTGCGTGCGCAAGCGTTAGATCTCTAGGTATTGTATATGCATGCCAATTTTGTGCATGTGTATATACACATGCTTATGCGTATGTATTTATGTATCTGCGTCAGTAGCAGGAAAAGACAAAAGATGTTTTCAGTTGGAATGAAGGCAACTTTTGACTTATTGAGTCAGAAAATATAGATGTTGTGTGTAATTAGATTTTATGGTTCATTTTACAGTATTTCTAGGGAAGGAAATGGTAAAAATTTGATGAATGAATTATCAGAGTAACCGAGAATGATCTCCAGAGGTCCCTTCCAACCTAACTGATTCTATGATTCTATGAAAATAAAGTTTGAATAATTGAGGTTCTTGTTGCAAAACTGAATTAAACAGTTTTGCAAGTGCAGAATTAGCTATATTGACGTATGCCTTTGACATTGAGGCACGTCTCGACACGAACATATTTTTTTTTGTTGTCTCAGGTTTTGCGGCAGAGAATGTCTGGTAGCCTTTATAAAAGTTATCAATGAGCAAAGTCATTTTTACAGTGTGTGTGTAGAAAGCAAGCATTTGGAGGATACCAGTAAAATGGAATCGTGTCGATTTGATGATAGTTTCTAGCAATTTGTGATACATTTGATCTATTTGTGGGATTTTAGAAATTTAGCAATACCTTTCAAAAATGCAGTTCCAAAAAGCATGTATGTTTTTGCCGAGCACCTTGGAAAGTGTTGGCATTCTGTCTTCTGGTGCTCTTCAAACTGCTGGTAACCTTAAATTACTGCATTTTTTAGTGTGTGGTACCAAGAGGCACAGAAATGTTGTATTGTAAACTGTTGGGAAGAGTTAAAGTTCCCGTGGAATGAATGGCAAAGCCTCCACTGAAATAGGTAGGGTCAGAGATTCACCCTTACACTTTTCTAACTACTAGAATAACAATTTTACCTTACCTACGGGTTTTGCACAGATCTAGCAAGTTGTTCCATTTTCCTCTGTATTTACTAATGTACAGGTAATGGCAGAGAAGAGCAAAATAGAATTTACTGATAACTACAATATAGAGATATTGTGAACAGAGTGTGTTTGGGTCTTTATCATTGATCATTATTAAGAATGAATTTGGGTTTTCTGGGATTGAATCTCTTCAATAGGGCATTTTCAACAAGTCTTGGCAGAAACTCTGGTAAATACTTCATGGTTTCTTGGGTGCACACAACCTTCTTTTTCTAAGTTAGTATAAACAAATCATTGCACTAATATATAATACCTTAATTTAATAGTTCTGAAACACCCTAATTTTAGATTTATAAAAGCCATTAGATTTGTGATAGACTGACTTTGTTTCCAATTAGAAGCAGTCAGATGTATCAAGGTAGCTAGAGCTTTCTTTCAAGTTTATAACACAATTTATCTTTGGCTTCTGCCACTTTTGCTGTGTGTTAGATCTCCAAACATAACGYGAGGGCCTGAACAGATGGAAGTTATGGGAGACTTTCTATTAATTCTAGTAACTTGAATCAGAGGTTGGTTATGGTTGGTTGTATAATGTCAAATGGAAACAGTGTGCTGAAACCAACTTTAAAATGTGCTGCGTTAATAAAAAGGAGATAAAGGAAAAGACAGAGGTGGAAAAATAACTTTGCAGAGTTTTCAGGGATGCATGTTTTTACTTTTGAAATGTCTTTCGCAGCTTTGCTGCCTTTATTGTTTTCTTGTCAGTAAATGTAGTGGAAATRGCTCCTGTTTGTCTGCTTGTTGAGGCATTTAATATTTCCTAACTAGTGACAAAACAACTTAGAGATGTCTGATAAAAACTGAGAGTCAGGTGCTTTTTTTTGCCTGCGYTCACGCAAGGTTCTCTGCCAGGCAGTAGAAGTTCAGCATTCAAGAATTTGGATGGGGTGTTGGACGCAGCTATATAGGGATGCATGTTTATTCATAATGATTACTTTTCCAATATTATTTCAGAATTGTAATCTTTTCTTGTAGTCACTCTTAGCTTGCTTACCTTCTTGTTTACGCATTACAGGATTTGAGAATGTYATTTTTGCTGACCCGTAATACAAGGATAGGTTATTTAGATAGAGTAGGTTTTTCTGGGTATCTGATTCCTGTGCTGGAGTTYGCTGGCTTGCTGTTAGGCAGCTGTTTACAATAAATAGCTGTTTTATTAAAAAAAAAAAAATGACAAGAGCTTTGCACTTACTCTTCTATTTGTTTACCATGCTGGATGTGCAGTGGATTTATCATGTAAATTATTGTAGCTAAACTGTTGCGTGAATCTAGAGATCTTCCAGCTTTTAGAATAAATTTAGAAGATACGTTCTGTATTTYGACAATAATTAGTTTGGAGATCATGTCTCCTTTGTAGGTAATTTTATCTCGATTGATTCCATAATTCCCCRGCATGATTGCATGAGGAGCGATACACAGAAGAACATAGGACCTGCATTGCAATGATCGTCATATAGACGCCTGACAGCTTCTTAAGAGACTAGTGTAACTCTATCGCTAATTGTCACTTCGTTGAGATATTTCCACACTGGAATCTGTAGTTTAATACATGGCATTTCTAATTCTAGCAAGAATAAAACTTTGAGCAAGGTTAAAAATTGGCCTTTTTAAAGAGTGAAAATGAAAATTTGAGATGGTGATTTTTTTTTAACTGTAAAGCTGCTATTTTTAATATATGTTGTGAATTTTTAACCTACCTTTGAGCGAAACAGGAGAAGGAAATGAAGAAGAGGAAACGAACAATTTGTTTATTGACCTGAGAAATTACCCTGGACGTAATGTGCAAATCACGAGGGGGAGAATGAAGGCACATTTCACGGTGCTTTGTTGGTGAGACTGTCACTGGCAAAAAATATTTCAGATCGCTGGTGATCTTGTTAGATGGCAAATGAGCTACCTGCTAGGCTGCAGTAAGGACACTTACAACAGCTGCACTTCCAGCAGCTGCAGGTCCGTTTGCTGGCTGAACACGATGCTCTTTGCATTTTGTGGAGATCCCAGACGTGTGCGAGTGCTCCCTGGCGGGATCCGGATCCACTGCGTGGAGCCGGGAGTCCGGGTCGGCCCTGGCACGGCGCTGCAGGGTGCCACAGCCGCGTGGACAGTAGAGCTTAAATTTGCTGGCAGCAARTTTAACACCGAGTTAGCTWAAATCCTCTGTTTGACCTCAAGTCRGGCTGAATATTATACTAAGCACGAGTAAGGACTGTTGTCCTAATTACATATATTATAAGCTGTCGTGGTACATAGGTCAGGATAGAGTTCGAGTGTCTTGATGGTATAAATGAGGAGGACAGATCTGACAAAGCTTCCCTTCGCCACCCTCAAATTCACTCTTCATTTTTCCCCTGTTATAGCTACGTAGTCACGCATRTCTGGGTTTCCAATAAATTATATTTTCTCTGTCCTTTTTCAGCAATGCATTAGAATGAAATCAAAAGTAAAGGAAAAATATTACTTTTTGTTAGAGTACTTCAGTTACGTACATGTAGGTTAAGTAGTTGTATTAGGTTGGGCTGATAYGATTTGTTAACTTTCAGTGCCAAAGAAGACACACATTTAATGTTCAGTACTTTAAGGTGGTTTTCTGCCCCAGGTTTCTAGTGAGTTGTCCCTACTTACCAGCTGTTTTGCATTGTCCTGTGAGTGTTGGTCATTTTTAAGATGGAAAGTGAGATGTACCCAGTCACATGAATTTGCAGAGTTTAGAAGATGTAAACTAAAATCCTTTGTTTACAGTATAAAGAACCGTGGAATGTTGATAATAAAGTATTAAGTGCTTTATCAGATTAAAATGATTAAAGTTTTAAATGTCTGCGATATCTGTCAGATATAGCTGCAGCCTATCCTTGACAGAAGTGCCAACATCTGCTGAGACGCAGACCTGTGACCTCTAGATAAGTTTCTATACACAGAAAAATATTTATCTTCCTGCTATGACCTTCCATGCACAAGACATGAGCCATGGATTTGTTTCCTAGGGAACTAGTGACTGAGAAAAATCTATAATTAGATCTGTGGGTTGTATGCTACAAATGGGAATTGGGTGCTAAGCAGGTTCTTAAAGCATCTAGCAGTATTCCATTGACTTGATATAATGGAACAAAAATTTTTTTTTTAAAAAAAGCCCTTCATTATAATACTTTTAAAAATATCTTCAATTAAAATATTTTAAATGTTTTTGATAGACTATTTGCTATTCCCCCAGGTTTACCTTATTTACAAAACACTGTCAAAAGTCAGGATTTTGCAGATTGTGTCCAATTCTATTTTGCTTTAACAATCTTCCATTAAATTTCTTTAAACCCAAATCTTAATTTTCAAGAGTAGGTTGAAGTGAATCATTCTCACTAGCTCCAGTTTTCTCACTTTACTGTTTCCATTTGGTTTTTCAGGTTGGTTCTGCAACCTCAATTTCTTATTCTACAATTCCAATTACTCCACCTGGTTGGAAGTTCCCACTTAATCCAGATTTTGATTTCTTTTCTTTGCTGCATGCGTGCATCCAAAAATAACATTTGTAGCGAAGTCCTGCGGGCAGTAATTGTAGCTGCAGGGAGAGAAAGCAACGCTAGTTTTTCTTATATTCCCCAGACAGCTCAGCACAGACTTCCCTAGACCTTCTCGGTAGAGTATTTTAGCCTGGGCACTGATGTTACTGGGTTGCTCCCAGTCCAGCACTGTATCAGAGAGCCTTATGGATGGTGCAGAGACGGCCTGAAGTAATAAATGAAGACTTTGGTCTTGCTGAGAATAGATAGAACTGTGAAATATCTGGAAWACAATACTGTAGACCAGTTCTATTCTTTTTTCACCTACTCTTCGTAAAATTTTAATTCCACATATGGTGGTTGCATAATATGCATTTTGTTCTATGCCCAGAATCTCTGCAATTAGAAAACCATTAAATACYATCCCTGCATTTCTGCTGCCTTAGATCACAATTATGGGTTTTATTAAAACTCTTCCATAAATTAAAAAAAAAACACAATTTTTCAGAGGACATCCTTTAGAATTTTCTTCGTTCATTATTAACTGTCAATTGGAATCAGATTTTTCCTAACAACTAATACAGTTTTGGAGCTGCTCCAGCTGACTGTCACTCGAGACAGTGGTGCTCATATTGATTCGGCTAAAAGGGTGTGTTGTGAGTTACTAACGTAAGCGGCGGTTAAATTGTGTTGATTAAATGGCTATTGAAAGGCCAGATCAGCTGGTGAAATATCGAGGCCTTCTGTGAAAAGTAATAGTTCTGGGTGCTTTTCCTCTGAGACTACAAAAGCCTGTGTTTAAAATTCTGTGTCAGTGTAAGGACTTGTTGTGTACGGGCTCACAAGTCTGCAGATACGTACCTGAAATCAGCTATTACTTAGGAATAAAGGAAAGTGAAAATTATTGGTGATGAATCTTCTTGCTTTTTGTAAATTAAGAGTTGAACAGAGTTGACAGGTTACCTGCTAAAAAGGACAGTCCACGTCTTTTTGCATTCATAGAATTGCTCTCCATCTGACAGCAAATGCTTGCTTTTACCTACTTACATTGCCTCAAATGTGTTATTTGGGTTGGGTTATTCTAAAAAGACTTCAAAAAAAAAGAAAAAAAAGCACTGTTTGCGAAATGACTTCTTCAATTTCCAATACMTCACGTCACTTTTATACATCAAGACGTTTTATTGAGATATTTGTCTATGTAACGACTTAACCTTGGTAAATTTCATTTTACTTTTGCTTTCCTCCCTAGTGGAATCTTATGTTTGCAGCSAGGTAACAAAGTAGTAGTTGATATAGTAGCCTCTATACCAAGCGCAGCCCCAGCTCGCAAGACTCTTAAGCATCCCATCTGTATTGAAATAATATAAGTTTTATTACCTTTGTATACCTTAAATTACCAGTGCGATACCTGATAATAGTATTTCTGGAGCTGGCTTGCTTAATATGAGGGATGTTTGCCCAGCTTTCAGCTCCCAGTCAGTCTTGCAAAGATGCATCGAAACTATGCTGTAAATATATGCATTTATTTTCAGAAACTTTGCACTTCTAGGAATGCCTTCAACGTTCTTCCAGCGTTTATACGTGCGTTGTTGCGATAATACTTGTGTTCTCGCTTGAGGGCCTTTTGCCTGTAATTCATGGATTGCTTTAGTCCRCAATGGACTCTAAGAGAAGCAATATAAAGAACGCAAAAAAAGAAATAAAGGCTCATCTTGCAATAGTAGTTCTGCCCGGTAGACGCTGCCTTTCTAATGTGCACTTTGAAGTGCAAAAGCTGAAACACTTTCCAGCCAAGTTTCTCCCAGTTAAAACTGACCCTTGGGGCTGTGACATAGAGCAGAGGCGAAGCATCTGATTGAGTTTGAACAGGAAATAGATTTTAGAGTTAAAATAACTGAGTTATGGCTTTTCTTTACTGAGTTAAATCAAGTGTGTTTTCTATATGCATTTTTCTTTTTCTGGAAAAAATATAYATTCTTATTAGGATTGTCAACACCATCAAGTAAAGTAAATTAGGATTTTCAACAGCATCAGGTAAATTTGCAGCAGATGACGCAGAAGCAATATCCATTGTATGAAATGTGTTTTTCTCTAGTTCACTGGCAAAAACYTTTGCCCTGGCTTTGACCATTTTCCTTTACCTTGGCTGTCAAAAGCAGATGGGTCACAGTGCTGAATATCCCTATTGCTGGTAAAATTTCCCTCTTCATTTTGTCTGTGGTTTCTGGAGTGCTGCTCCACTGCGAGCACATACATTAGAATTTGAATGATTGACTCGCTGGTTTAAGCTCTGGAGTTAAAGCATATACTCTAGGAGATTTATGTAGCTTTGGAAATCTTGCCTCATAAGGAGACTGGAGACTGAAAACTGATCTGGAACCATTTTGAAATTTAGGGTGGTGAGATTGCCTGCTTTATGCTATTGCAGAAGCATCTTGGGCTGCTGAAGGTTTATTCTGTTGTTTTTCTTAAGTTTTGCAAATATTGTTCATACTGACGTATACTAGCTTAGCTTATGTTTTGGGGAACAGGCTACATGGGCATTTATCTAGGTGTATTTCGGTTAATTTTTTTTGTTTGACAACCATGAGAGACAGTTATAATGGAGCTACCTGCATAGTTCACTGCATGAACAAGAAAAGTGTTACTTACGATATATGTTGTCATTATAAACGTGTATGCTTTAACCCTAATTATCATGCACAAAAGGAATGGTCATATGGAGGGTTTTCACTTTACAATGTCTATTACAATTAGGTATGTGAATAAATCACTGGGACGTTCTCAGACATCACCTGTATATTGAATGAATTCTCCAAAAGTCCTACTATAGATGGAAATCTAAGGTCAAGTTTGGTCAGTCTCTCATTGCCRAAGAGCAGAATTTGGTTCCCATGATTCACTAGTCTAATGTTTAATTAATGAAAATAGGTGTAATGAGACCCAGGAGTTTTAATACATTGTTTAAAAACAGCAAACGATGGAAATTACTTTCTAACCAGAGTTATGTTCCAGAAAAAAAAAATAAAYGCCATTCTGCCAATAAATACATAAATTTCCCCCCTGAAGACTGCTGGTGCAATGAGTTGCAGGAGACAGAGCGTACATGGAAAACCTGGCCCGTGGAGTGAAACCCAGGCGTCAGGTGTAACCTTCCATGAACCGCGCTGGGTTGGGACCACGTATACCTCTGTGAGGGTGGGACTGTCTTCTAATTAAAAATTTACATGAACRTGATGCATCTCTAATTCAGACAGTGACAAGAACTAAGAAATTATGGAAGTGGTTGAGGCAAACAGGTCTTCACCAATGAAACTGGCCAGGACTGGTGCTGTTATGGGCAGATTTGGTGTAGCTGCAGCACTGTAAAGGCTCTCTCTGGGGCAGTCTGGTATATATATATWTTTTCCAATTCTATCTATTTCTCTTTGTCTCTTCAGAACACTGATTTACTTTTTTGATAAACCCATAACAACAGAGGGATCACAATGCTGAAATGAGTTTAGCTGGAAGGGATACAAAATGTCAGCTGAAGAATAGCACTTGGTAAATGTGTCTTGGCTGTGGCTCTGCAGAAGGCTGATCCTGTCAGCTAATCAACACTTTGTTTTCTAGAAAGTTTCTTTCAGTACGACAGAATCATTTGTTTTTTGCTTTTTTGAAGAAAAAAAAGAAATGGTTTGTCTAGGGTGCTATTTAGGTGTTTCTGACAAGCTTAGTATGACTCACTTCTGAGTTTTTGATACATTTATCTTCTAATGCACCTGTGACATGGGTAAATGTTAGCCCCTATCAAGGCGAGGAAGTGAATTATGTCTAAGCTATGTCTAGATGTACCTTTGGGTCCTGGGTGAGGAAATAGCCTTCGCAAGTATACGTTACTGCRGAATGCTCAGCGTGCATCTCTTCTGTCTGTCCTATCTGCCCTTGTAACGTCAAGGCCCTTCTAAACCGCGATGCTGCTACAAGGGAAAATCTAATATATGGAGTCTGTGAGGCCAGATGAAGTATGCCTGTCCTGTCCGTATTCTTAGTAGGTAGGTGGTTGTAGGATGGCCTGTCCTAAGGGTGGAGTGTGTCCTAGCAGGACACCTTCTGAGATTTCCCGAAGGTCACCTCAGATCTGTGATGGACGTATTCACGTCCAAACAGCGTGGACACGTTGGGTGCTTAGGCCTGTATCTAGATTGCAGTGTAAATGTAGTGTGAATCTTAAGTCCTTGAAGATATATTTAGACATCCTGGCTTTCATTAATAACAGTTAATSCATTTTTTGTAGTTTGTATTTACTTGCCAAATTTCAAGTCATCTTTTAAGATGACTTATCAAGTGCTGGTACTGGCACGTCTGAAGCTGAACAAGCATTAGCACAGCAAAAATGCTTCCATTAAAACCTRATGTTTAGATTTTTTAGGTCTTTTGGGCACCTTCAGTAACTGTTAAAATTACCAGCAAAGGAGAGGCTAGCATTTTGTAAAAGGAATTCAGAATTTTACAAAACCRAATTTAAAACTATTGCTACAAAGGCTCTAATTTGTGAAATGCACCTGGGACCTGGTTCTGTTATGCCTTAACARTATTTACTCAGTTCAGTTCAAGGTGCAAGATGGACAGTCACTGACTTCAACCTGTCCTAGCTTAATTGGACCATTTTGCTAAGAGTGAAGCTGCCTGAGAGGCTCGTAGGCTCTTCATATGTTGCAAAAAATTTTGATATTAGAATCTGCACTGAAGTTCCACGAACACCTTTTTGGACACAAGTGTTCTGTCCAGGCTGTGGGCTGTAGCAACTGTGGAAGCCAAGCTACTTTTTTAGAAATGTAAATAAGAYGTTTCAAATGTTTTAGAAGAAATCTGTCTTTGTTTTTTTTTTCCTCAGCCTTTAGCTTGGGAGAGCATTATAGTGTAATACATTGTAACTTAAGAATTTTTTATGTGAACAGTACTGTGTTAGTTTTCAGAATAACAGTCTTGCCAGAGGAGATGTCAGATAATCCTCCTGTTTTTTCTTCCTTGTTCTTGCTGAAGCACCAAACCATATGGCAAATTAAGCCTGATTTTTATTAAAATTTTCATTGTACTTAGCTTAGTGTGAACTGGGAAATGCACTTTCTTTGAACTATGCAGCTATTATACAAGCGTCTTAATTAGGAGATGTTAATGTTCTTATTCCATTTCATACGTTCCTGGGAGTATGTGGCTCCTTCTTGTGGCTATTTAAGCATTACAAAACAAACAAACAAACAAACAAACAAACAAAAAAAAACAAAAAAACCACCTTTCTGAAAATTATTGTTTGTGTTACTACTGTTGCTCTTGAACAGATGATGCAGTGGTACATGGAGCATCTTTAACCTAGGCCGCTTACTGCTTTGTCAAGCATTAGTGTCTGTGCACTACCCAGATGCTCCAACGCTGCTCATCTCTAGGAGAGTTTGCTGTCCTCCTCCTGGCCTTGCTCCTGCAAGTTTCCTGCAGTGACAGCCTTGGCAGGGTGCTCCTTGGAAGGCTGCAGCAGGACAGAGGAGAGACTTTCCCAGTCCCAGAATTCAATGGAGACATGTCCTGAAATTCCTTCTTTCTGGATAGCTGGATAAGAGGAAAGGGTTGGCAYGTTCTCACTTGCGCGGTGAATGTGGCTGCTTCCCGAAGTTTTAAATAGGCTAGATGGACCATCAGGTCATTCAGAAAAACTCTGCTTTCTGGTAATTCCGTTGGCCCTGTACACTGTGTTGGAGAACAGTTGCAGCTAGAGTTGGGTTGTGACTCTGAGGAGTACAGATCTTCCAGCTATCACGTTAGGATATCTTGCTGTCCAGTTCAAGGGTAAGCTCTAAGCCAGATTTGGAGTCAAGAGGAAATTWTCCTCCCAGTCAGGTTGGTAGAGATGTTTGTTATTATTGTTATCCCCTGCTTTTCTATCTATTATGAAGCGTGACCTGTTTATGGTTACCTAGGATTCGTCTAATAAATTACTTTTGCAGAATATTGATACAGCTCATAATTTCTTCTGTTGTTTTTTTTTTCCTATAGCTTTTTAKAACTGTGCCTTTTCGCCTTTACTGAGCCTTAAATTTGCCATAAGGATTTGGGAAATGTTTGGCTGTGGTGGAAAGGGCTGTAGAGATCTGATTTTTTTGTGCTGGCCTATAGCTGACTTTGCCTTTCAAACCACTGTTCTTGTACTGGATGGGAAGGTGCACTTACTTTCCTTGTAATAAATCTCAAAAATCAGGGCAGAGGAAGAGYAATTCATCTTTTTTCCTGCAAAACTGAGCAATAGTCATGACATCGTAAAATGRTAAACAAAGCCTTATGTTAACAAAAACGCTTAATTTTAGGCTTGATATAAAAATAYCAGAAACTAGTCAAAAAGTGAATTGACTGCCAGGGAACTTTCCAGGAGCAGCCGTGAAGTTTCAGTTTCATCACAAAACCCAAAGTCGCAAAGTTAGTTTGCCCCTTTCCACCTGCAGTGTTGTCTGCTGCTCTGTTTTGTCGTGACACCCTCAAAAATACGTGAGAAGAAAACTGCATCCATTAGTTATCCTGACTAGGAGAGGAAAAAGAAGGTGAAACAGTTTTTTGTACTTTGAAATTTCTTCCTTCCCCAAAGGGTTTGAGAATTGAAACTTTATCTCTGAAAATGCTGATTTCTTAGTTTATATCTTGTGGCAATTTTTTCCTCAATTAAAATTAAGGAATGGTGATTATGGGGCTTAGTCCAAATCTCTCTGCCCGGTAATCTGCAAGCCAGCTTTGCTGAACCCACAGCAACAGGGCAACAAACATGTATTTCCTCAGGGACGTCATTAAATTCCCTGCATATTTATCATCTCAAAATGGGAGCGGCTCCAGGTTTCTAATACCACTTTTTTCCTTCCTCTTCCCGAGCTGTGATGCAGACCAGCGTATAAATATTTGACTTAACGTTTCTGCGGAAACATTAACAATATACGATTGATAGCAACAAAAGACCRTGGAACAGCGGTGGGAAGGAATGGCTCGGCAAGACTGTCAGCCTTAAAGGGCAAGATGAATTCATAATCCTTCCAGGTTCTGGGGTGCAAATGCAAATTTGCAAAGCATGTAGCTCGTAACAAACGTCGTGTAGCTCTGGAAGGTTACAGATGCTGCTGTCACTAATACGAGACAGCCTTGAAATTCGATTTTGAGGGATTTTTTTTTTTTTTCATATGGGGGAACCAGTAGTGATGGTAAGAGGAATTTCCATGTGCATGCCTGCACGGAAAGTGGAGGAAGTCCAACTGTGTGACTAAGCTGAGTTCTGGGCAGGATACCCAAATGTTTTTATGAGGAATTTTTTCCTTGCTTTAAAACCCTGGGAAAGGAGGGTATAGAAGGGAATGGAGGGAGGGCGGAACAYGCCCGAAGGTGGTCTCTTTGAAATGATTTTAAGATGACTAATGAAAAAGACTGACTTATTGGAAAATAATGTGTGATRGGTATCTGATGTTAACAGTTTTGTTAAGGTTGTTGCAAAATAAGTATGTTTAATGCCGTTCAGTGGAATGTCCTTTTTTTTTTTTTTAAAGTCTGTAGCATTTCTTTCTAGCTATTTTATCAATTTAACTGAAAAAAGAATTAAATGAAATGTCAAATTCTAGGCATGAATGCAGTAGCAATGAAATAATAGAAGCTTTAAACCCTGAAATGGAAGACAGCAAAGATAAGATAGAAACTGGCTAAGGACATGACTTGGTTCTTCAGCTTTTACAGGGCTTAATACAAGAATTGCCCGGTGTTTTCTGAATGGTTGAAATCACATTTTATAGGTTCCATATATTGTWGTTGTATACCTTGACACCAGATCAAAACTTAAAACTGCATCTGCTGGCTTTGGAAGATGGTAATGCTTTCGTTAATGTGGCCTGTAACTTCGTGTTTCCCGCCGTGCAGGTCATCATCAGCGAGGGGACGGAGGGAGCGAAGTTTCGGCTCTCCGGTAAGGGAGTAGACCAGGATCCTAAAGGGATTTTTCGGATCAATGAGATCAGCGGGGAAGTCTTCGTGACCCGAGCCCTCGACAGAGAAGCAATCGCGAATTACGAGGTGAGTGCTCGTAGCGGTAGGGACTCTGCCTCTGGGTCCGTAATGTATTTTTTTTTGAACGCGTGCGGGCTTTCGAAAGGATTGCGGATGTGATATATCAAAGACTCGATTGAGAACTACTGTCCTATGAAATTTCCAGAAGAGCTGTTTGTCCTTTGGACATTCTGAATGTGTTTATGCGTGCAGTTCAACTCTGCTCTGCTTTCTGCKTGTAATTTCTGTCGTTTATCTTTAGTAGGAATACTGTCGGAAAATTGCATTACCCGTTTGATTTGTGAATACAAAATTATGCTTGGACAAAAGGAGGTCTTTTGGGCACAGGGGAATGCCACTAAGGTGGTAACGTGATTATTTCCTTTTTTTTTTTTAATTGTCAAGTTGTCAATGGAATATACTATTCAACTCTATTTTGAAGTAAGGGATGTCTTTTAACAGAGCTGCAAGAGATTCCGTTGACACGAGGATGTTAGCAGGCATACCTGTCAGATGTATGTATTCTGTACAGATTTTTCTAAAGATTCCTCTCCTTATTAGTAAATGTTATGTTCCCCCCCCCACTGAAATTCTAACAAATAACATTAGAAATCTTAAAATAACTCTAGCACATTTTTTAAAAAAYACAAAGTATAAATAGAGGATCTGTCAATTCAAGTTTTCTACCTAGCTTTGGAAATGCGCAGCTGGATAAACTGCGTCTGGCCGTTCTGGCACTTGTTAGCAGTTGGATCCAAAATGCCCAATGGTTAGTGGAGTTGCCGCATCTTTTGGAGCGTGCCGAGACTCACCCGTGTGTCCTCACCCAGCAGGGAGCTCTTGGGCTCCAGCCCACCCTGGACATTGCCTCTGGAGATGGCGCTGACCATTTGCCCCAGCCTCCTAGCTGTCCTTTCCAGTGTGTAATAATCAATACTTGTGCTTTCAACACTTTCTCACCTTGTCTCGGAGAGTTTGCCGCTTAGAAGACTAGTTGTATTTGCTCAGCAAGAGCAAATGTTAAAATTTAGCATATGCTGGTTTTTAACACTTGAACATCTATTTCTCATCTGGGGCTGCAATGAAACGTAYGCTAACTACTCAGATTTATGGTAGTAAATGCTGTCCTCTCGAAAAAAATAAATAAAAGTGCAATTTCTCCTAACACTAATTTCTCCTAATCTTCGTTTTCCAGTTGTTTCTCATCTTACTATGCTAGCTTTCCACCCTAATGTATTCAGAATAAACCTTTTTTTTTTTTTTTTTTTTAACGGCAGTCATAGTAGCCTTTACAACCTAATGCATAAAACCACAAATGGCCCTCCTATCTGATCTGGCAAAGCATACACTTAAATTAAGACAAAAAAACATTTCCCCATTTCCCTGGAGGAGCCTTTTAGAAGCGATGCAAATTATAAACAAATAGTGCGCTGTAGTAGATTATTCAGAGCATTGCGACCGTATATCATAAGAGGCTGGAGTGCTTTCTAACCTGTTATATAACACTCTGCTCAGCATGCTCCCGGGCCTCCTGATGTGCAAATGTAGTTGAAAAGCTCTGCAGAAGGAGAACCCGCAACATGATTAGTCCGTCTTCGAACGCGGCCCGTTGTTTTTCAATAAAGATGCATCACGGTGTCAGGAAAGCAGCAGGATTTTTCCCCAATTTTCTTGATGCACTGAAAGATGAATTACTGGAGAGATCTTTAGGTTTCTCAAAGAATTTTTTGATTTCTTTTTTTTTCTTTTTTTTGAGTCTTCCTCCTCTATCTTTCCCCCCCTCCCCAGGTGTAATATTGATTTCCTAAAGGAAATGACAGACCAGATCTCTGTGGAAKAAATACAAGTTCTTTCCAAGCCATCAAACAATCAGGTATATAAGCAATAGTGGCAAGGATAAAAAGATGGAATCTATTTGATTCCCTCCTGCTATGCTAATGGCTGCTGTGTATTAGCAGTGATTTATTTTCTGCTCTTAATTCATCTCTACTCAAGGGATGAAAATTAAAGAATATGTTAGTAGGGCACAAGATAGAGTTTTGAAGAGATCAAAATCTGCAAAGTTCTGTGAAATCCTACAGTCTATGTACCTCAAAACTTTCTAAATTAGTTAAAAATGTTTAATCCATTATAAAGCTTTTGTTGTTGTTTCTTTCATCAAATATTTGAAATTCTGCTTTTTTGTTGCCTGCTTTCTCCTGGAGGATTCTCAAAAACCATGTAATGAATAGCACAGAAAAGTATAAAAAGTATATATATATAAAAAAAAGTATAAAAATCTGTGCCCAGAGGTGAATCTAGGAGAAAATATTWCACCAAAACCTTTTTGTTAGGACATTTAGACAGGTGCTGTGTCCTGGGACAGACCCAGCTGAACTGCAATTACTGATCATGTTAACTGAAAAAGAAAGAAAAATTATTTTCCAAAAGTATTCAAAGCCCCTTTTGCCCTCAACTTTATCTTCTTTCCTCCCCTCTTCCCACTGAAAATAAAAAATTTCACTAAAGGATTGAAAACATACTTTAAAATAGCCGGGCCCTGACAAAGACCGTTTGCTGCAGCTCAGTGGCGCGGTGGCCGTATCTTCAGAGGAGTTTGGATTTTGTTTGATAGCAAAAGCAACCCAAGCTGCCAAGAAGGATGTGAGGCACTTTGTTAATGACCTGACCTCCTTGGAGCAGGCGTGTTTAGCTAATTGATTTATGAGTTGGTTTTTATGAAATTAGTTAAACTGTTCAAAAATGGACAAGTATGTGAAATTCCACCAAAACATTAATGTCAGAGTGATGAATTGCCGTAGTGAAGCTGACCTATTCCTTTGCGCATTTGAAAATGGGATGGCTGTTGATGAGAAAATGAAACAGTGTCACAGGAGGGTGGACTGAGACWGCAAAAGTCCAAAAGCCGGTACACYAAAATTAGCTGTTAGTAACTATTTTTTTCATGTATATGGAACTATAGTAGTAAAATCCCATTTGCCAGTGGAAACAGGTAGGYGCCTCTGGCATGTTTGCCCCTGTGATTTTGTGGGCTGTCTCCTTGAAGGTCAGAGAAGGGCAGTCAGTTTTAAGCAGATGCTTTTACAAAATGCAAGAGGACCCAAAGATGTTGTTATGCACAGTAAATAGACYGTTTTAGAAAAGCATGTAGTAATTCAATTTTCCCTCTAAAAGAGGTCCTGATGAAGAGCATTCGGGAGCTGTGCTAGGAGTTCCTCAGATCAGAGTAAAACAGTGGATTTGYGTTGAATGGTTTGATTTTGAGGCTTGCTGCAGCCTGTGGATGAAGCTGCTAAATGATGCTCCAAAGAAAAGGCTTAAGCAGAATATGGGCAAATTACTGAATTGTTTCTGGGCTGGTGAGATAAGCAAGTAGCCTAGAGCCCTTACTTGCTGTGAGCAAAAGGGATTCAGTAGTAAGAACTCAGTCTGAAAAAAAAATTATCTTTGGTTTTCTTTCAAGATTTTAGTAAGTCTAGTTGGAAATTTTAAAGAATAGCAGATCACTTACTCGGTGTTGAAAAGTGCAGATGTGTCAAACGAACAGAAATTTAGGGGGACTTAGGATGGATTCTAGTTCAAATCAGTGAGATACTGACCATCTAAAAATAGCCAATATTCTAGGCAATTTGGGGTTCATTTAAGAWCCATAGGTTTTTCTGAATCCAGCAGAGCAGGAACATTTGTCCTCATCTCTGTAAGTGRTTTACAAACAGGTTATTAGTTTTTGAAGATAAACTCGCTCCTGCTGTTGGGTGAGGAATAGCTGTGGTCAGAGGGAGCAGGGAAAAAAGAAGAAAGGGGAAGTGTTTCAGAAACTGTTGTTTTATCTGAACATTCATATCCAAACTGGGCCTAAAACACCACGGACTCATTCAGATGTCGGGAATCGGTCTTGCGTTAGCGACAGTGAGTGGGCTCAGGTGCAGGAGTCTGGTTTGGTGCTCCTCTGACCCCGCTGAGCTTCGTGTTGGCTCTGTAAAGGCAA
>NW_028186357.1:2003455-2018363 GCF_003343005.1 Rhea americana | reverse complement strand
CAGGAGGGTGTTCGGTTGCTATAAAAAACAAGCTGAAAGCTCCTGCGACTGATTTCACACCCTCTGCTTGTTAGGCATTTATAAAGCAAATAAAGCTCTTCACTTAAAAAAATAATTAAAACTAACTCTTCATTAACAGYTCAAATTGCCTAGGTAATTTTGGTCACAGCTCTGATTTGCACGCTGCCACTGAATGGTTTTATCCAACTTTTTCGTTTCATGCTTGCAAAGGATCACTTTCGGATTGATTATTTCTCTTCCACACACATTTACGCTTGAGAAGCAGTTATGGAAAAGCCCATCAATGATGGAGCATCCTTTAAAATCTTGAGACTTGGTTGAAAGCCACCCATTGACTGGCTGGCACTTTGTCACTGATGCTTTGGACTTGACCGGATTGGATTTTAGCGCTGCAGGGATTGCATGTAGTGATAAGTGATAGGAAACGTTTACACTTTGCCCGGTATCCAAGAACGCCTGATCCAAATCATGTGCTTTGTTCTTATTGGGGTTTTTTCCTCCCTCTTTAAGACATAAAAAGTTCATGGAATATTGTTCCCCCTTTCCCTGGGCCTACCTAACCTTTGGATAAAGAACAAAAAACAGTTCCTTGACTGACTTTGATGTCTTGATCCTGGTAATCAATGCATGCAACTCTGTCTCTGTTTTTACCTGCATGAAAGCAATGCGCCTGTGAACATCTATAAAGACTRTGAGGTTTTTGAAAATAAGCTTGTTACTGTGACATGTAGTTAGGTGGCATGAAGCAGCGCATGTAGGTTTTATGTGAACATGTTKTGGCCCATGTATGCATGAAGAAAGCTTGGAAACATAGCACAAACATGTCAGGGAGGAATCCCGATTATTTAGCAAGGAGGAAAGAAAGAAAATTTTGCTGGAAAAAAAAAGAGCAGTTCTTGTTTCACTGTTCGATCTGATTATTAAGAAGCTAGAAACTTTTTTTTTATTTATTTTATTTTTTATTTTTTTATAAAAAGGGGATGCAGTYAAGCCAAATGAGAGGCAGTTGAAAATTCTGGCAGTGAGAAAGATCTGTTACTTGCATTATATGTGTATGTATAAAAAGTGCACAAGGTGGAAATGTGTTTTTTTATATTGACAATATGTTCAAATATATATATATATATATTCAATGAAGTGCTCACATGTTAGAGAACCAGATGAATTCAGAGGTGACTGTTTTGAATTAGTTCCCCTTTATAGAAGGAGAATGAGAGCYATATTTTGATTCCAGAGAGAGAAATGAATGTTGACTGAGAAGGAGCCATTAGGTTGTCACCTGGCAGCATTACCTGAAATTTAGCTACYGTATATGGACTCTTCAGTAAGCAAGCACTGGTGATAATGTCTATGCAAAAGAGGGAAGTTTATCACCGYAAGCATTAAAAATAATGAAGTGCTATAAGAAGGATCTTGAAAAAACACAGGCAACCTCCTGAAATTGCCGAATTCCCTCCTTTATGACTGTAGCTGAAGGCTGCTCCGTAGGCTGTTGGGTGTAATAACCTTAACGTGGCAGAGACTCGCATCTCAGCAGCTGCACTTCGGTTCACGTAGTAGCCACAGATCTTAAGTTCTGAAAACCCATGTTAGCRTAACACCGGGCTTAGCATCAGAGCACTTCAGAGCTGAAACTMGGTTATATTGGTTCTGTTTCAACATAGGCATTTTTGTATGCAAAGAGGAAATCAGCTCTACTTTGACATCAGATTCGCTTATGCTTCAGCAAGTCTTTTAAGAGCCAAATATGACAGAAGTTGGGAGTCTGCATGGGGGGAAATGTGACTCTGTCCTTAAGCTCCATCCCAAATCTTTCATTGCTGCCAACTTTTGACAGCAGCACATGTGTGGTGCCTGTGACCACACCACTTCTGCGACTGGTGGTCCTCCATCGATACGTACGGATCTCGTCCCTCGGGAGCAGCTGTACCCGCTGGCAGGCTGCGATGCTGGGAATGGCTTTGCGGTGCTTGCTTGGTTCCAGGCTCGGGACCTCTCTCGCTCATTAGCAGGCTACCACTTGCCTCTGCAATCTCTGATAAAGCATTCAGGCCAAAAAATGACACTACGCTGCACTAGACACTGTGAATCGTATGGAAACTGATCCTTGGTTCTGACAGCACCGACTGGATCCTGATCTTCGTTTTTTGGTGYGAGTGTTCAGAACTTAGCACTGCTTTTGCCTGTGTGGGAAAAGAGCGAAGCAAATTAATTTAGTCAATCTAAAGAAATATTTTTTCTATCTAAAAAACAGTAGTGATGGATTAGTGTGCCCCAAAAAAAAAAAAAAAAAAAAAAATTGCTGCTACCTGTTCTTCTATAACAAATGGAGTTGGGGTAAAAACTGGAAATAGGAGACACTTTCATAGGATACCATAAACTGGAGAAAAACAGCTCTCGTTAAAACATTGTTAAGACCTTTATTCTCTTTTTTTCTCCTGACAAGTTTAGGAAATGGCAAGGTTGARCATTAACAGATGTCTCACTGAACCGGGAAGTAGAAAAGCAGAAATAGGAACAAAGGTCCTGATCCTTCCAGGAGATCTCCTGATTTCTTGAGGAACCTCTTGCCGTAGTCATTCTTAGGCAGTGAAAAATGAGATAGTCACTGTAACTGTGTACATAAATCGAATATTTGTGCATATAAATTTTATGTACATAAAATTTCCCCCCCACTTTTCTTAAGATTTAAATAGTTACTTGCAGAGCTGGCATATAAATGGGTTGTCAGGCTACTAGGAATATCACTTTTTCCTTTATTGGATAAAATGAAAAACTGACAGAAAGCCAAGCTAAAATTAATGCTTTTTTTATGTATATTCTCCCATTTTGTCTTGAGGGAGCAAGATATTTATTTTGTAGAAACTCTAATTTACTGCATCTCGTTCATTTTTACTGTAAATAGTCTATTCAATACATACTGTAGATCTTAATGTTATGAGATATCAGCAGGATGCTGTGATTCATTTCAGAAACCACTGGCTTCCTCGTGTCGCTTGTGTGGAAAGCGTGCAAAAGGCAACAATTAGTTTTGTTGGAGGGCGTACGCTTTGCTCGCGCGTCTTAACTGCTGGTGTGGCTTTGGTATCCCAGCCGCTCGACAGCACCGTCGCGTCAGTCGCGGGAGGAGTAAAGTGAAGTTTCATTAAAAGGAGGAAGCGCCAAAGGTGCGTTTATAAGCAATAACTGTCAAGACAGAGGAGTGGGCTTGGATTTCCAAGCTAAAAATACCTCAAACACCAGGCAAAATTAGTGTTCTCGGATTGCAGAGTGGGAGGTGGAAATGCACACCAGAAGAAACACAGAAATGTTGGAGTTTACTGAGACGTAACAGATGAGACAAAATTTGCTTTCGTGTTTGTTTGGTTTTTTTACTTTATTTTTACTTTTTTATTTTTGGTAGAACATCATTCTTGGAAAGAATAATGATGTGTTCAGTAAAACAAGAGGAGACTAATAACWTTTTTGTCATATTGTGTTAATAGCCTGTGGAACTACTCTTGCTATTACATATTAATTGCATTTTAAGACATTTAAATGCCATCATGATGCTTTGCTCTGTAGCACGATCAGTTTGTTGCTTGCCTGCGTGAATTCCGGCAACTCTCAGAGTATCTCGCGCGGTGCCAGAGCTGCGAGCGTGGTGGGAGCGCCCAGGAGGATGCCGCGTTTCCCCCGGGCCTTGGGTGTCCGCGCTGCGAGCCGAACTTGATGAGTACGTGGTTATGTGCCTTGACTGCAGTCCGGTACAAGTTGGGAGCRCCTTCATCTGAACCTTCAGTGAGGAAAACGTCCCTTCTCAGTGTGTTGGCTGCGCCCTTATGATGACCATATCTTTGTGTGTCCCAATGCTGTAAAACTTGCTGCCTTTTTAATTTATTATTTTTTTAAATCTGCGGCATACTTACACATGCCTGACTACCCCTGTGTATGCAAAGGTGTAGTTAAGTTTAGAGCAAAGGTGGAAGTATCTTTGGTTCCTGTGAGCCAAACGACTTCATTAGGAAGTCATCTTCTGCTCACAAACTTTGCTTGAAGCCATTTTGATACGTGGGCCTTGTGCCAGCTAATCATAGAGAGAAAAGAAATTATTTTTCTTTTCTTTTTCTTTTTCTTTTTTCTTTTCTGGAAGGCAGGGGCTTTGGCATTTGGTTGATTCCTTCCTTAGGTGCTTGTTCTTTGGTTTTCTGAAACTGCAGACAAGCCCTGCATGTTGTGATCCTTTGCTTTTCATGCAAAAGCAGAGCAGTGTGTATTTTGAAAAACATCGTGTTTTTCCCTTAATCCAGTAAACATCACACATCTTGTTTAGGACTTGGTGTTTAAATAAATAAATTAAAATAAAGACCTTCAGTGTTGTACTCTGAAATTGTAGGTAAATAATTTTGTTATAAAGATTACCTTAAGTTCCAGAGCCTGAAGATGGCTATTTCTCAGATTAGCCCTTTTTTTTGGGTAGTAATCAGTTGCTATCAGGGTACAAATATTATTGGTAAAATGGACAGTTCTCATTGAGAAACAGGTAACCTTGCATAGCATCCTTGGTCTGTGTCTTCAGGACTTTTTCCACTGCTGAAGTCAAAGTCATGAAGGTCTGGCCTTGTAATTTCTTAATACTTCTTTCAGCTTTTCTCTATCCTATTAATAACATTCAGAATAGACAGAAAATCTTGAAGTTTAGTTACTGAAATCTTCATACTACTTGTCCCTCCCAATATATTTCAGGGAAGGAGACTAAATTAGATGTTTGGTCAAAATTCAGACATCTTGAAGTTATAATTGCTTGAAAGATCCTGATTTATGTGAGTTCATCTTGGAAATGTGGGTCTGTTGCATCTGTCCCTTATTCTCTACTTGTGAAAAATGAAGCATGGTCTGCAACATCTCCTCTGTTGTTTTTTGGGGGGTAAAAACTAAGGCAATGAATTCATTATATTTTTACGTCAATAACTTTCTCTCTGCAGCTAAAGGACCCGCTGTCTCCGTTCTGACCTCTCGTTCTTTGTGTACCTGCAGAAAATCATATTAGCCATCTTATCCTCTCCTGCGATCTCCTTTTCATTTCCCACCTTTTCACATCCTTTTATATTTTTCCCTTGCACTTTTAACTTCATTCCGTAACCTTTCTGCTCCCCCACCTTTCTCGACTCTTTATGTCATTCACTTCCGCTTTCCCCACGCTCCCTGCTGCAATTCCTTAGTCGGGCGCCGTGACCTGTTTTATCCTTTGTATTAGGTTGTGTGGCTACAGGAATGCATAACCATCATCTAAGCACAAATTTGTTGTTATATGTATCTTTCCACTGCGTTTACGAAGGATGTTCTGCTTCATCCAGTCTAATCTGCCGTGTTCATAAGTAAATGCCTTTAGAAATCAGTGTTTTGGAAGCCCTGGGTTTTGGATTACTTACTACGTTTCTTCAACTGCATTTCAACATCCTGAGTAGTTAATATGTGATGGTCATCGGTCTGGTGGAAAAGTGTGTTTTGCTTACATTTTACTGCTTTTTAGGCTGTGTGTCTCCTGAGTCAAATCCAGCATTGTAATTTAAGAAGTTATATGGTTGCCTGGATATTCCTGGCGTTTAATTTATTAAAAGTAGTTCTGTTACTTTATTCTGTTTGGAATTGTAATTCTCTCAAAAGTGCTAACCTCAGAAAAGAGAGYTGTATAATAGAATATCTGATAAAATATTTAATTAGTTCTGTGACTTCAGAGCTATGATTTTAATACTTAATCTATATAACATTATTGTAGGATAATGGCTCATCATTTAAAGCTGTATATGCATGTGCTTTTGGCAAAAATGTTAAACAGGTTTGTAATTTTTATGCAGAGGATAAGTTTTACTTAATGTGGAGTGACATGTTTTTGAAAAATGTGCGAAAAGAATTCACATAAAATTTATAAATAAGCATGTTGAATAATTCAGTTAATAGATTTTCTGTTCTATTCTAGCATGGCAGCTCATGCATGTTTCTCTAACCTGATCACAGGGAATAAGGCTATAAAAACATCTCATCATTTGAATATCGTGCTGCAGATCTCCAAAGATATTAAAGTCACAAATTTATACCTCAACGTTATGTGCAGTTAAATTATCTTCAAAAGCCAATTTTACTGCTCTTTCTTGTACAGAGGTATTAGGATCCCTAATCCTATTACGTGATTTTTTGTTTGTTTATTCTTTTCCTCCATAGGGCCCTACTTTGGACATGCTCATTGTTACCTATTTTTTCCATGTCCATGTGAAATCTTAATGGGAAAATACCAGGGAAGACCGTGAGGTCTCCACTGTATCTCCAAGGATAGAATGGATACATTTTGTATCTCCTAACATACAAAAATAACGACCAAAAGAGTGGGCTGAGGGGAATGAAAAAGTTCTGGAGTCCAGAAGTCACCTTACCCGGGTCATCCTCCAAGCTTCTTATTTCTTATATTTTAAGCCCACTGCAAGACTCCTCTGTTTCGCAGGCCCACAGAGAAGGCAGATGACCGGTGGTGTGTGGGTGACGGGAAGGTGTTATGTTCGGATCTGTGGAAGTCAAAATAGACTTTTTTTGTTTTGTTTTGTTTTGTTTTCCCGGGCGTTTCAGCTGCGTCTCTGTCGCTGCCCGGAGCCGCTCTCGGGGAGGCCGCGGCGGGCGCAGCCGACGGTGTCCCTTGGCGCTGCCCCTGCGTCGCGGTTGACAGACCGCCGGACGGCGCCCGAGGCCGGCCGGAGCCGCGTTTGGGTGGCGCCGCAGGCGAGCGCTGCAGCCTCTGCAAGAAATAAAGTGTCGAGAGAAAACGCGCGTTTTGTGAACGCACTTCTGACTGCCACACAGTAAGAGGATAATTCTTCTACCACTGCGCTTTTCAAAATACGGCTGTGCTTCGCAGTCTGAGGAGTCTGCGTAGTTAAGCTGTTGCGTGTGTAGTCGTGCAGGTTACTTTTCTGCTCTATTTTTTCAAAATATCCAAAAACGTGTGTGCGAGGATGCATTTACACATAGCCCCAAAGCTGTAGTACCTTAAATCTTACCAAATCCTCCACAGATTTATACATTACTTCGGCTATTCCACTCAAATCTAATTTCTACAGCGGCTAAACAGAAATCCCGCTTGGCAGCATGAAATCACCCGCACACTGTCGTTATTTCCTAACCGGCGCGTTCGTCGGTCGTTTGAGGACGTTTCCTTGCGCCGAACCTTGGGCAGCCTCCGGTCACCGTCGGCAGCGTCGCCGGTCCCAAGTACTTGTGCAACGTGTCGCGCCGAGCACCAGCCTTCCCGAGCGCGTGAGCTCTGCAGAGTGACGCGCTCCGCGTCCCTTTCACCTGGCTCCTGCTTTTTTTTTTCCTGTTTTTTTTGTTGTTGTCTTTTTTTTTCCTTTGATCCACATCATCTGAATTTTTCAAGTTCTTTTTGACTGTTATATATTTATCCCTTTAAAATGAAAGCGTAACAGGAATCAATAGGTGGAACTTAAAAAAAAAAAAAAAAAAAAAAAAAAAAAAAAAAAAAAAAAAAAAAAAAAAAAAAAAAAAAAAAAAAAAAAAAACAAACAAACAAAAAAAAAGAAACAAAAAAAAACTCCCCAGCCCACTGAACTGTAACAAAACTCAGAAACACGTAGGAGGTGCCAATACTGCGTGTTGCAAGCGGAGCCGTGAGAGTGTCTGTTTGCACTTTTGTCTTCTGTGACAAAAACATTAGTGGAAGCAGGTGATTCTTCTTCTGTGTTAACATTGTTCCTTCTTTAGATGTTTTTCAGTGTATAATAGCAGTAAATGAGTAAGAGAAGCGAAGCAGAGTACAGCCATAAATATTTAGAGCATCGTGTGAAAAGAGATTTCTAATATTAGAGAAACTCTAGTTGGCATCATCTTGTTACCATGTAAATGATTAAAAAAAAACCTCTTGCTGAATTTTCTTGATTTTTCTCAGGTCACTAGTAAGTATTTCTACATTACTAATTATTTCTTAAGTAGACATACTGCATAAAGCCAAGCTATATTTAGGTGGATGCCTTAGTTGTTTTTTTCCTGGTAGGTCATTAAGCTAAGGTCACATCTCTTGTTAATATTCTTCAATAGATAATTTAAGATATTGATGTCTGTTCATGTACAACACTATAGGTTTAGACTCGCGYGAGGGATCTCTGTTTCGAGGAGCTGTGATTGTAATTTTCCTTTAGAGGGTGAGGCGGATCCCAGTAGCTTCTGGCAAAACTCGTTGCGCAGGTATGCAACAAAATTAAAGCTTGCAAGGGAAGAAACTGTAATTCAAATCCTTTTGAAGTTACCCCATAAGGAAATTATTATTCTTTCTTCTCTTTTTTATATAAATGTATCTCAGAGTTGATGGTTATTGACAGATTGAGGTCTGCAGTTTGAGAGAGTGGAGATGGTGGGGTATTTCCACGACATCCCCAGGATTTCTGTGGTTTGCTGGCTGCTTATGTCAGGGCTCCCAAAGGTCAGTGCTTGGTGCCAGCGGGTCCTATCATGTTCAAAACGCTTCGCTTGAGCCCGTCAGGCTGCGGGCAGCAGGAGCAGCCTGGGAAACGCTCTGCTGCAGCCCTCCTGGGGCCCACCACCAGGGCGGAGATGGTCACTAAAAATAATCCAATTGGGACTGAAGGYTTCTAAATGGGAAAGCGGGCAGTAAAATACTGGAGAAGGTTGTGAGGAGCCCGAAAATTTCCTTTTGAAGGTGTTGTATCATGAGAGGCTGAGAGTAATATTAATTATATTTTCTTCTAGTTTATATTATCAGAGTATTTGTAACCTATAGTGTAGGTACCCTGCTATGCAGGTGTATTTGCAGTTTTTATTTGCAAAATAAGAGATAGTTCATGTTTGCAGAATTCTTCCYAACCTCTGCTCTAACATTGCTTATATTTTACATGATTATAATTCAGATATCTTTGTAGTGCAGCGCATTGAAATACCTATTATCTATTTGAGGCTCTGCGATCATATATTTATTTCTATAATGTGTATTATGTGTACACAGTTGATGTGAATATAGGTTACAGACTTTATTTGTGGATGTTGGCAATGTACTGCTGTTATTTCTGCTAGTTTTAYAGATTTAAATAACACCATAATGGTTCACTATTTAGAAATTAAGAGGAAGGAAAATCATGTTTTAGAATAAAATTTTTTCTTGTTTTCTAAAACAAATGTAAAATAACTTTTTTTCCCTTTTACCTTGCTGCTAGGGAACTGGGGAAAAGGACAAAAAAGGGGGGAGGGGGAAAAGGTTGTTCTAAAAATAATTTTCCCAAACATCCTGCTGCTTTACTGTATCTTACGTTTCCCCTTCTAAACTGGAAGCAAAACATTTGAGCTGGAAGAATACCTGGTTGCAAGTCCTTTTACATGAGCTGCTGTGTGATCAGTGGGACTATCCCCGCTGCATACGGCGCCTGGGTTCGCATTCAACAGGCTTGGGATTCGTAGACTCAAAGGCCTTATTCTGGAGCTGCAATCTTGGTCTCGGAAATCTGGGGCTCCCAGTGGAGACCTGGAGAAGAAGCAGCGATTCCAGTGCTGGTCAAGCCTAAAGTGTTCATAATTTAAGTTTAGGGATATAGAAATTTGTACTGTGCATCTGCTATACTCTGCAGGATATATCTAATGACACTGACCTTATTAAATTGCAGCTCCACTGTCCAYGAAACCAGTAAATGGTCTGCCATGGTTTAGCAGCCGACAAACTGATTCTCCAAACGTGTAATTTACTTGTCATTCAACTTTGCAGACCACAATTGTGGCAGTACAAAAGCAGAACTGCATTTGTAACCTTTAATATATTTACAGTGCCTCAACTTGAAAATACACTGTGTTTCTCTAGGTTTTAAAATTCAAAATTAACATTCGATATGAATTTTAAGGTACTAAGTCACTTAATGATTCTGAAATTCAGTTCCTGCCAAACCTATTTGCAATTGATGTAGTCAATATATTAATTAAATGAAATGCTCTAAAGGAATTAAGRTGTTTGAGGATATGCATTTAATTTTATTTCTTTTCTTTATTGATAGCTTAGATCAAGACTGTGCTTATTACCTCTGCAACATGCTTTGAACTTGTAGATGCAAGCATCTACATTTCCCTGATCAGTTCTGACCATTTCCCTGGTCAATTCTTGWTTGATCTGCCCAGCCTGAAATATAAAAACCAAGTTGTCTCCCAAATTCTAGTGAATAGAATTAGTGAATTAATTGAATTCTGAACTAAAATTACAATTAAAGGCAAAATTGCATCTCTTAGAAAAGCTTGAAGCCGTTTCCCCCACGTATGCCAGTCAGATTACAGGTTTTTGACAGAGATTTGTATTGTGAATAAAAACTATTTTCAGTAACTTTTTTTTTCCTGTTTGTAAATCAAGCTCTTATAATAGTAGCAATTCGTAAGCAAAAAAGATGTSATGTGTCCATTTTTGCCATTTTTCAGCTTGCAGAGGAAATTCCATTGACTTCTGAAAACACTGAAGGTGCAATTCAGTGAAAATAATTGCAAATAAATACCATCAGTAGCATATAATGATTTTTTTCCAATAAATTCTGCTGAAAGTATTTGAAATGACAGTGTGAGCATTGTATATTCAATTGCAATTAGTATTTACACTGCATTGACGTAYGCTTTTCTGTGCAGTCTCTGGGCATACTTCAGGCGTAGACATTTGCATTTGAAACTTAACCTGCACCTTCCCCAGTGGCAGATGAAATGCTAAGGATTTTATAAACACGTTTAATTCCCAGCATTTTAGTATACGTGAGAGRTTGCCCTCTTTTCTTAGTTAGAAGATTCATGCATGTATCTTTCGAAACGCATTTTCTTCGTCGCTTGTTCCATCGCCGTTGTCGTTGTTTAGCCCGTTCTGCCCGTGTGTGAGATTGTACGTGTTACTGGAAGGGACCACAGGAGCGGACCTCTCGATCTCGCCTATGCACGTTTTTATGATCTTACTCTGCAGACATCCAGAGCACGTTCTAATCCCTGGTGGAAGCAGTTTTAGTGATTTAGTAGATGTTTCTTTTCACATAGCATCAGCAGTGAATCAAAGCTGCGCCTACATTGAAGGGTCCTTTGCTGCTGCTGCTACCATCGTTTGGACAACGTGAAAAGCTAATGTGCTGACATTAGCTACTCAGTTTTAATTTATGCTCTTCAGCAGCATAAATTATGGTGTTTTGTGGCAAATATAAAAGGTATGATTTGAATAAATTACATATTCTGCTAATCTGCAAACTTTTGAGAGCCATATAATTATGGTAAGCCATATCCACCAGGTCAATTTTCCTTCATCTTTTCACAGAGAATGCTAGCATGCATATATATATAATAATAATAATATATGTATAATATAAAAAGATATATATGAAGCTTATAAGCATCATTTTAAACTAGAACTATTAAAACTGCTGTTCAATGAGAATATATACGTGCACACGCACATATGTAAAACAGTGGAGGAAACCACTTCAGTTCTTAGGAAATTCAGAGGTGTTAAAAACAACAACAACAACAAAAGTTTTCTGAAAGGTGCAGGGGGGAATCATGTTGCTTCCACTTACTCATGCTAACCATCACCTTAATCTCTGAGATTTGCTTCTTAAAATCAGCTATCTGCACACAGTAGTAAATGCTGTCCTAGTCTGTGAGTGCTCCCTGGTGGCTTAGATCACACGTGGCTCAGTGGTGGTGAGATTCAAAGTGAAGTGATTGTTGTTTTATTAACACATCTTTTGGAGAGCATAATTGCATCAACAGCCTCTTACTGAAATAAGACTAGTCTTTAGCTAAGTTCAGTATTGCACTGAGAATGTGATATATTCAACCAGTGTTTTCAGTTGGACTGTTCATAAGATAGGACTGAGAATCTAATGTAAAAAAGGATGGAAGAAATAGATCATTTAATGTAAACTCTGCTAATAAGGAATGATTTATTGCTCTAAATGTGATGCTTATTGAAGTATATGATTTTTTTCTATGTACATAGTGTCTTTTGCATTGTACATGCTGTATAATAATTTTCATTGGTAGTAAGCAAGCAAGTGAAAAAGTGGAAGTAAAATTCCAGGATATTTAAGTTTTTTATAAGCCTTTTACTTAGTTGTTGGAGTGACTGCACAATGTGCACTGCAGTAAAGAATTTGGCTGGTTGCATCTGAAATATGTGTAGCTCTGACAAGCACAGTTGTGCAGGAAAGTAAGTTCTGGTGTTATGTCTCGGATACACATAGTACATGAGGTGCCAGGTCCAATTAACAGCCTGATGGTGGTAAATCCATTATCCTTGGAAAGAGAATCCACCATCAGGAGACATTAATTCAATGTGACACCAACTGGGGTGTTTATATACAGCTAATTGCAGTGTCAGACATTCTGCTCTAATTGAGTTTAATTGTGGCAAAATTGGAGTTAATTAAAAGTTATTTAAAAGTTAATGGTATAGAGCACATCATGTTTTTATAAACTATGGGTGCATGTTTCATATCCATATTATTGTTATTTAAATGGTCCTTTCAATTACGGTGCCTCATATCGCTACTTTGGAAAAGCACTGTAATTGTCTTCACTGGGAAGTAGAAATATGCTTATTTTTAAAAAAGCCTGAGGAAGCTTAGGTTTGTGCAGTGTCAAAGTGTAGGCGTTGCATGTGATGTTTCCAACTGCCTCGTTAAGGAAAGAGTTGACTTCCTTAGACCGCTGGTGAAATAGGAGAAGATTATTCTTTGCCTTTTGAGGAGGATAACAATTTTTACATCATCCATCATACTTTGATCTGGAAATCTCAATCTTTTTGTATTTCGTGAATCCATCTTTGTCTGATTCTGTCCCATCTCTGGCTGCTCTGTCAGCATCCCTTCTGATGAACTGTTCTTCTCTCTATGGGGGTCCCGTGGAGCTCTCTTCTCCTGCCTTTGCAACCCTTGTCTCCTCCTGTGGCTTCCATATATGTGTGTGTGTGTATGTATATAGATGTGTATATACATATACATACATACATACATATATATATATATATATATATACATACACATATATATACGTATACATTGACAGCTCCATCTTTATCCTGACCTCTCTTGATGGAGTCTTAGAGCAAAACTCTTGTGTGACTTGTCCTCCTGCATGTTCCACTACCAATTCAGAAATAATTACTGCATCATTCTTTCATTGCTCTGAATTTCCCCCTTCTCTGTCGATATAGACACCATCCTTATCCTCCTGCCAATCAAGCCGACAGACTGGTTTCTGCTTGCTCCATATACCCTTGCCATGTCCGAGCCTTTCGGGTTTTCCTCCATTATAACTACAAACTGATGTGCTCCTTGTATACCACGTCACTTATCCAGGTCCTATTCTTCTCATGTCTTAACATCTCTTCCAGCTTTTTGCAAAATACCCTTGACCTTCTCTTCGTTCCAAATGAAGTTGCTATTATCTRTAGCACCGGTTACTTCTACTGTGCTACCATATTGTTCTACTGCCCGCTGTGTTTCTTTCCTTTGAATTAAATTGATATCATCTCTAGATTRAGACTTTTGAAAAGTTGGCCTTTCCCAGCTGTATTTTACCCCTYATTCAGCATTGCTTTATCTTCAGCGCTTATGACTTTTTTAGCTGTTGCTCACAGCCTTTCTCCTACGCACATTTCTTTTGAAAGTCCCTCCAGACCTTCTTCTTACGTCAGGGTTCAAACAAGCGATGTGATCTCATCGTATGAGCGGAGCCAGGCCTAAAATACTGTCGCTGCCTCTTTAATACATGTAGAAGATAATTATATGTATTGGTAATCTGCTGGCCTAAACTCTACCCTCTGACACATCATCTGAAATTTATTAAAACCCAATTCAGTTGCTCTCAAATGAAATGGATRGTTTTCAGTTCAAATGAAAACTTGTACAGAATGACTTATTACAGATTTGAATTATTTTTCATTTTAAAAAAGATAGTAGAAATTAACAATGTGTTTCATGAGGAAGCCTAGCAAAGTTACAGACTTTGCCTAATGGAGATGCCTAATTAGGAGTATTTGGAGGAAGGCTAATCTAAAATTTKAGCTCTCCAATATTTATATTGGATCAATATAAACATTTTATCCTGTTAAATAATGAAGACTGTTTCAAGGACAAGCACTGTGACTTTATGCTGTTCTGTCAGTGTCGAAGGGATGTTACGCTAAGAGGATTACTACTTGTTCATGAGAGTTGTTAGCGTGGAGGGAAAGGGGTAAATTGCTTGGTCTCTCCACAGCCACCACTGCTGATCATCTTTTTTCAAATTCTGATTTTCTTCTTTATTGCTTAGTGCATTGCTGTGAACTGTGAAACGCTCAGGAAAACCTAGTGCCATACAATTAGATCCTAATGCAGTGAATCCTCCTATATTTTTCTATCTGTTGCACTCCTGTGTTTTTCATTGGCACTACATTGGAATGTCAGACTCTTACAAATAGTTGACCACAGGATACCTGAACCTGGGTCACTCTTAAGTCTGGTTTTGTGGTTACTTACTAGCAGCTATCACTCTTCCTAATCATGCCCCAAATCTCTCTGACGTATACAAGTGCTGTGTATCTTGAGAAAAACGAGCGGTGTTAACCTCGAGCTGAGCAGTAATGTTAGTTATCATATTGGTAGGCAGATAAGTGGTCTAGCACTTTTTTAAAATGAAACATTTCTCTTTGTTTGGAAATTGGTCTAAACTTCCACTAGCCATATAACGATCTGAATTAGAATCACAGAATCAGTAAGGTTGGAAGGGACCTCTGGAGATCATCTAGTCCAACCTCCCTGCTCAGCAGGGTCACCTAGAGCATGTTAGACAGGGTTGCATCCAGGCGGGCCTTGAAGATCTCCAGAGAAGGAGACTCCACAACCTC
>NW_028186357.1:1867946-2003436 GCF_003343005.1 Rhea americana | reverse complement strand
AGGGACCTCTGGAGATCATCTAGTCCAACCTCCCTGCTCAGCAGGGTCACTAGAGCATGGTAGACAGGGTTGCATCCAGGTGGGCCTTGAAGATCTCCAGAGAAGGAGACTCCACAACCTCCCTGGGCAACCTGTGCCAGTGCTCCGTCACCCTCACAGTGAAGAAATTCCCCCTCACGGTCAGGCAGAACTTCCTGTGCTTCAATTTCTGCCCGTTCCCTCTTGTCTCATCACACGGGACAACTGAAAAGAGTTTGTCCCCGTCCCCTTGACACCCTCCCTTCAGGTACTTGTACACATTGATCAGATCCCCCCTCAGTCTTCTCTTCCCCAGGCTGAAGAGGCCCAGCTCCCGCAGCCGTTCCTCACAGGGCAGGTGCTCCAGCCCTCGGATCATCCTCGTAGCCCTACTTACATTACTCAAGTACTAAAAATACACTCTTTCACCTTGAAATGCTTGCAGAAGTCAGTATTAAAGAGTGTAGAAGTTGTACAGTTTTTCCCTGTCCTCGAAGTGTTCTAAATGGTTCTTTTCCAAAATGGTGAGGTAGCTGCGGGGAAATGACCATAAGTGAACTATTTATTATTTTTGTTTGCTTATTTTTTCCTTCACGTGGCTTGGTTAGAACTGTGCAAATGCCCAGAATGCAGTTATTTTGAAAGGCTTATTCCCAGGGGCTACAGTTGTGTATGCAAATCAGACGTTTTGGTTTGACCAGGTTAACATAAGACAGATAAACATTATTGTAATTATACAGATGCACAAATAATGCTGTATGYGAAAAGACTCGTTATGCTGAGAAAGCGATGCAGTAGAATTACTGACTGCTTTTCATCAGCTTTAAGTAGGTTAACACTTTCTTTTCTTGCCTGTAATTTTGATACAAAGTGATAGGCATTATCTTTATCGCAGACCAGTGGTTTCCTAAATCCTGTATTTAGTAGCGCTAATAACCTGAAAAAGGCAGAAAGTGTCAGCAACTGATAGCATAGTCCTTAAAATAATTGCAATGTGAGGAAACCCTGAACTGCATCTGCTAAACAGAATTGTCTTCTGCAATATTCTTTGTTAATATTTTTGCTAAAGTAAACGGTTTTCCCTGTGGAAATTAGTTACTGGAGCATCTGGAATTTTAGTTTCTAAAATAAACCAGTGAGATATAGTACTGTTTAGTTAGATGCTATCACACCACAGGGCGATAATCATGCTCTTTTCTGTTGCATTAGGTAACAAATGTATTTGTAGACTTTTCCTAAAGTTGAGAAGTCTTTTCATGCCATGATTTTGTTTAAATACTGACCACAAGAATGAGTATAAATGCTATAGCTTTCRTAAGATAAAAATTACAGCAAGTTTCTCTGAATACTGGAACAGAACACAGTGAGTGGGGAGTAGATTTGTACTGAAATATTTTTATTTAATTTATCTGAACCGGCATATCTGATTTTTTTCTTAAATAAGAGATGTGTTTTCCTAGGCCATAGGTGCATTCCAATGAAACGTAGCTTTATGTGCTTGGCAGGCTCTTAGCATCTTCTGTTTGCTCAGTTTAAAGAAAAGGTAGGGCAGCCTTACCTCAAGGCTCTGCCTAATTTGGGATCCAGCTTGTGGAGTAGTGAAACAGCTGACCTCTGCGATATCCGTACAGTAAACGATGGATGTTTTAAAGCCTCATTTGAAGGTGAGATGCTCGCTCCGATCCCATCTGCACTAGGCTTTGATTGAAGCCCGCTGTAATTGCACGYGGCGACTCTTTGTACGTTTAAAACCGTGCTGCGTGCGTGCAGGCGCGCTTGCAGAGGCACCACCCCGTACACCGCCTGTGGGGTGATTCTTGGCTTGCGATCTCATCTGATGGAAAAGCTCAGGAAAGAAACGTGTCTGTCTTACGGTCTCTTACGGGCACGTAAACTATACGTGGGTTGAATAGTATTCAAGCGGCCAAGCTAAAGAAACAAATCAGTGGAAGGGAAATATTTGTAAACATCTCTATTATTGGCACAAACTCGTAAGTATTAAAACAAAACATATGTTCAGTCCTGATTTCTAAGAATATAGGTAAGACGTTGTGAGAACTGTTAGTTAAAGCCCAGCAAGCAACCRTAGCTGAAGTATGATTGTACTTATGATGGTACTGACCCGGCTAGTGGCTGAGAGATGGTATTTTATGGGTTCAAGACACCTGGAGGACACCAGCAGTTAGAAGCCACAGAAAAAAAGGCGTGCAAGAAAACAGAGCTTTTTGGCAGGGGCATAAAATTTACTTCTGCAAATACCTTTAAGTGAGGAGCAGCAGTGATGGAAGCCAGTAGAAACCACCAAAATGGAAATATCGGGATCATATTGTAAAGCTTGCAGGAGGGCCAAGGAAGGGGATACTGATAGTAGAGCAACTCCGGGAATGCGTTAAAGCCTGCAGGTTGGAATGCTACGGAGACTGGCAATGCTGTTCAGCCTAACAGTCTTGTGGGGAGGAATTAATTTTTAATGCTTCTGCTTATATACCTGTGAGGGAAAAATCTAAGATATTAAAGGCACGAAAGGCTGATCCAATTTCATGCCAAAGCGGGACTGTTAGAGTGTGGTGTATGTTCTAGAGTTTCGTTCTCTCTGCYCTAAAATTTAGCTTAGCTTTGGCTTAATAACGTAATAAATTATAGAAAATATATGGCTTCAAGCCAAACCATTTTCAGAAAAAACTTCACRGAACCTGGCTATGAAGAAAGGCTCCTCCAGAGGCTCTGAGTTTCCAAAAATAGACAGATCTCTTATTTGATAAAGCAGCAAATACACTTCCTTTAGCTTTCATTACAACATCGTAGAATATTAATGCTGCTTTGTAAAACACTGAAAGTAGCTGTCAAAAACATGGCATAATATGACACACACACAAAAAAAAATCCCATGAAACGTACCATTCTGTTTTATCAGTGAAAACTAGAAAGAATTGATAATTCTTGCAGTGGAATGCTGCTATTACAAACTGGCGGTATTCAAAGAAACTTCTTAGTTTCTCTTCTTTCCTTTCTTCCTCCACCCCCGCAACTACTTGATCAAGTATTGTTCATTTTTGATGATTRTAAAACAATTCTATAATAATATTTCAGTGAAAAGTGATTTTTAAATGGGCTCCACAGAGCTYGTCTCTGAGCTCCTCCTTTTACTGTGTGTATAACTGTGAGATATTAAGTTGTTGTTTACAATACCTTGTTTTATCTGGCCTTGCAAGCATGTGCTCACTGCATTTATCTAAAATATTTCTGAGAATATCTTTGTTACTAAAACACTTAAAGCTTTGGACTGTGAGCAGTGTATCTGTGCCTCATTTCTCTCCAACAATTATTGTCTAATAGCTTCAAGAAATAAAAAATCTCTTTTCAATTTGTTGTTGTTGTTATTTTTTTTACTTAAATACTAAAGTCTTTTACCTCAATGACAAAAACAATAATCTGCRTTCACATCCAGTGAAACGGTACCTCTGCGTGTGGTTTGGTATCATGAAACAACATGAAAATATTAATTGAACCATAGGATAGAAAGACCAGAATATGTRAGGATAGATTAGACCTATCTTAGTGACTGAGCGGTTCTATTTAGAACTCTGTCTTCACATTTTTTGTATGTTATTTCTTTGTATAACTCCTATATTCTTTTTTTTCTGAATCGTAGGTTGCTTGTCAAACAAAGAATACATTTAACAAGATCAAAAGCCTCTTAAATTGTATTAAAYGACTGATTAAAAAGCTCAGCTTCTAAAGGAAAAAAGTTTAATAGCTAGAAATAGTTGCAATCGGAAATTAGGTTATTTTTGAAAACTTGTGTAAATCGGATGATATGATACCTTTTTACCAATGTTTTCCCACAATGACTTTCTCGTTTTCTGCTGCTTCACTTGTTTCCATTTAAGGCATCTTTTATAGTAGCTCCCTTGACTGTTTCCGAGTGACGATTGATTTATTACAAGTGTTCTTTATAGCCCCAGCAGATCCCTGAAAAATTACRTGAGGTCCTCAAGATGCATATAGATTTATCATTTAATGCTTCTAATCATGGAAGAATTCGGTTGAGCCTCACTTTTTCTCCGGGAAAACCTCCGCTCGCTTCGCGCCGGTTCAGGTCCGGCAGATCTCCGCCGTGGCCCATGTCCAGCTCGCCTCGGCTGAGCTACCTGGTTTCCTCGGCGGTCTGCGACGCTGCTGATGCCACCGTGATGAGAGCAAGTCCCTTGGTCTTCTGCAGTGACCAACCTCCTCAGCTCCGTATTTTCCCAGATATTCATTTATTGCATTTYTTGGCTTCACCTGCCACTAAACGCGATTGTTACCGGGACAGTTTCTGGTGGCAGYGGGTATGAGAGAAGGTGGGATGTGAAATGCACTCAGCTGCTGTGGGCTTAGAAGAACTTTAAAAGAAAGTTTCATAAATGAAATCCCACCTCTTTGATGTTAAGTTTAAACCAGGTGGTTTAAAAACCAGCTTGAGGTAATATCCAAGCTGCCAATAAATCCCTTTTGGGAAGATCTTCAGGGAGCTGCAGGCGGATGAGCCAGTTCGCCGGCTCGCATCAGTGAAGCAGTGTAGGACAAGCAGCAGTTGCGAAGAGGTTTTCTTATTTTGCCATCTGCTTTCACCACGCTGCAGAAGTTTCCCTTTCACCAGGCTCTGACTCCGCGAGCTCCTGGGGCTCTCTTGCCTTTCAAACTTTCACAGGAAAAGTTTCAAAAGTGTTGAATTTGGGCTTGGGTTTGGTTTTCTTTGTTTGTTGCAGTAGCTTTTAATTGGGTAGAAATGCAATGAAGTCTCTTTCGGATCCTTTCTGTTTCAGATTGTGGGAGAGACTAATCGTCTGTCTTAGTAAGCGGAGTGGCTCCTGCTGTGACAGCCAACCATCAGTATCCYGTGGCTTGGGAAATAGTCTTTTTACTCTTATTTGTCTGCTCTTGCATTCTCATTTAGTTGTAGCCTCAGCCACAGAAAACCTCTCCTTTCAATCTTGTTGTATTATTATTCACTCGGAAGAAATATTACAGAAGCATGAAAACAAAATTGCCTTGTACAAATTATCTGGATTGTTATTTTTTTTATTTTGTTCTATCCCTTCCATGATTATTCAAATGCTAGCAGTTTTCAGGGTTGAGCTGAACTTTGCTACTTTGTGTCCATGGTGTCTTTTATCAAGTCCCAAACAAGAAGCAATAGAGGAGAGGTGAAAAGACTTCTTAGAGTATATGTTATTGGTGTTGTGTAGTCATAGCTATGTCAAACTTAGCCATTATTTCCAGGGGTTTACTTCTGATTTTAACCATAATRGTGTAATTTATGGATCTGGGGAGTTGTACTTTAAAATAATCATTCATCTTAAAAATCCTTTTTTAGTATAGAAGGACGTGGATGAAGTACACAAGTGTATTTGCATAATTTTGCATTTCACTAGAAAAACATTCTTTCTCTTTGTTTCTGTAATTACCAGAAACACAATAATCCTTGATTCTCAGACACTTGTGCTGCTAACAGGAAACTTGTGCAGCAGTCTCTCAGCATGCAAATCGACAGAGTAAGCCCAGGTGACAGCAACATTACTTCTCCATTCTGGCAGGCTTAATGTTCTGCTGTCTCCTGCTTCTAAACCACGTGTTGGAATTCATTTGAAGAATGAAATACTTTCTTGGGATTACTGATCCTTAGTTTGATCCAAGCAGGCTAAAGGAAAAACCTTTGGGAGTCTTGAGGTGGGAATAGGCACCACGATGACTGACCACGATGGTCTCTTGTCCTGCAAGTTAAAGAGAACGAAAATCCATGGATTTTTTGAGGACTGTGTTTTTCCTGCTTGGGGAACTGCAATTGATTGCCATTGACGGATTAAAATGCATTTACCTCCTGAAGGGTGCAGTTTCTCCCAAAGTGGTTGCTTTGAGAGAGGTCTGGCCTGCAACTTTACTCTTGAGTCGGCGTTAGCAGAAGGTGTCCCTGGAAGTGGAGCGTGGGCTGTCTCCTGTGGAGCACACCTGGAGCTGGCCTGTGAGCCATGTCCTTTTTGCACTGTCCTCTGCAGAAGACTTGAATACTTTGAAAGAACCAGTTTGGCAATGAGTGTGTTTTGATGCCTTCTTAAGGGAAAGTTTGGAAAGAAAACCTAAAATTTTAAAATTATCTGTGGAGGATAATTTTATCCAATGTCTGAAAAGCGATTTGGTCTAGACAACGCCTGTAGCTTGTTAATTTTGAAAGAAAATTCATCTTGACTGATGTATTGCAGCCAGGGGTCAAAAAGCTCCTGCGATCCAGGCCTGCTGCTGCTTCTGAACGTCCAAAGTTCCATTTTGTACCTTAAARCAAAGTAAATGCCTTAATTTCTTTTTTTAAAATTATCTTTCACAGAATTGAAATGTGGTTTGGATTTTCATTTGCAACCAAACCCCAAGTTTTGAAATTTCCAAACCTTCTGCAGAAAAGAGCTACCATCTCTGCACTGTTCTCTTTTATCACCTAAATCAAYTGTAGCTGTGTATTTTCATTTTATTTTTACAGCAGAATTTTATGGTGGCACATCTCATAGCAAGGTGGCACACACTTGTTCTGCCTGCARCTTATGAGACGGTTGGGGATTGAGGTCCAGTGTTGCATCTACTGTTGAAAACCCAAGGTATAACTCTGTAGCTCAGAAGAACAGGAGCTTTGACAATAAGCAACTTATTCTTTCATCTTGTTGATCTTTTTTTTAATTGTTTTCCTGCTTCTGGAAGTCCTAGTGAGGTAAAGGTATGATTTGTTTTTTCGTCATCATACATCTTAGCTATTCTTATCCTTTGTACCAAGAAATAAGTAACTTCATTAACATGTGGAGCTTTTGCTGAAACTGTGCACTGGATATATGTTATTAAAAGGGAATTTGATTCAGACATAAATAAAGAGTGMTTAAAGAAACTTTGATCTTCAGATTTTAGGAAGAATTTTAGGAGTACTTGTGGAAGAGAAAGGAAGAAGAGGAATCAAAGTTTTCTTGAAGCATGGATTAAGTGGTTGGCACAAGAAAACTGTATGTCCGTATAAAATGAATAGAGATAAATTGGTGCAAGTAATTTATAGCATTCCTCTGAGATTATAGGGTTCTTAATAATCACAGTTTTAAATATGTATTTCAGAAGTCATATATTTTCATGYATGATAGGTTGTAGAGGGGTGAAAGTTAATTTTGTGGTTCTGATAGACGAAAGCTGAGGCTCTCTGTTCCCAGCTCTGATCTGATTTCTTACCAGAGCTTTTGCGAACGACCTCTTCCTTCCTGTCTCCTCTCAGACCTCTAGAACAGGGATGATCTTGGGTGTAGAACCTGGAATTGGCCGTTTGCCCTGTAAGACGGCAACTCCGGTAACGCTGCTGTTCTTTCGTGATGTGCGAGGCATTGAGCTCTGAGTACGGTTGTCAAAGAACAAGCCGAGGGAGCGTTCCTCAGGTTTGAGATTGTTGACAATATTGTTAAAACTTATTGATGAAGGGCTCCCTCGGAAATGCTTCTGTGCTCTATCTAGTGGCTGAATGAAAGATCAGCCAGATTTGGAGGTTAGAAAGTGACATCCAGAATGTACAATTTTTATGGCAAATGGCAGTTTTTCTTCTTTTTCTTTCTGCCTTCCGTGTGTTACCTAATCTCAAGTACTGAATTATTTGATAGGAATTATATTTATGTAGGAAGGAGAGAGAAAACAAAGTGTATTATTTCAAGAATGGCTTTTTTTGTGTGTATATACAAGCATCAAGATATGTGTGGCAGCAAGCAGCAAAAAGTGGTGCCTTCGTTGTCATTTTCCTCCAAAAAGCAATATCCTTCTAACACAAGCTGAACTAAACAGGGGTCTGATTTTAGCTATACTGTAATTTTACAGCATTGCTTTTCTTTCTCTCTTTTTTTCTTTCTTTCTTCTATGAATAGTTGAAGTGATTTCTTAGTAGTTTGGGCGTTTTGATGGAACACGTTTATTTTTTTCCCCCAGTTATTTTTGTGTATGTGTATATATGTATTAATTTGTATGACTGCATACTTTAGAATAGAAGTACGCGTGTTTCTTGGTTGAATAATACTTCATAGGAGTTTTCGTGTAGTAGCATTGTATCAAATCAGCAGGGAATTAGATATGTTATAATTTAAGAGGAAAGCACTTTACATGACATGGTGGTGTGAAGTATCTCTAAACTAAATGTAAACCATTTGCAACGACCACTTCTAGTTTCTTTCACATTATAAAACTTCTGTAAAAGGCCATTAATACAAGATAGAATTGGAACCGCAGTTTTATGAGGAAAAAAGGCATCAAGTTAGAATAACTCTTTGCATCGACTGGACGTATATTTATTTCAGTTATGTTAGAATGYGCTTGCGATAGCAAATTCCAACTCCGTGTTCTGCTGCCTTTGTTTTTCTTCAGAACATTTGTTTTGTTCCAACTCTATTGCTCTAAGGAAGAGTATCATAGGAGGTATTATAATGTATTGTACAGTGCCAGTGAATGTTCCTGATTTAAAAACTTAAATACACGCCACTCTTTGACAGACTTACTGCTCTGTCGCTATATAATATGAAGCACCCCTCCTGCGAACTGAAAATTGAATCAAACCTTCTTTGGATATAGGAGTGCTGTAGTAACACTCAGCATAATAGGATCTCGCAGTTATTGTGTCTTCCAAATTACCCAAGACATCACTAGCTCCTGAGAGTGGCAATTCAACCCTAATTGTTATTTAAAGAGGTAATATGCTGAATAACTTTCCTTTGGAAAAGGCTTCTCATAAATGCTAATACTTTAGGAGCTATCACAATATGATAAATTATGATTGTTGACCTGCCAACTTCCATTGCAACTAAGGGACAGAGAACTGATAATCCACAGGAAGATGAATGCTCTTGCAAAAATAATTTTAGAAGGATTCAATATAGCTCAAAAGGTGGTAGTCTTATTTTTCTCTTGTACTCAATGAGTAATACTTTAGTGTACTGTTAAAAAGTGATCCATCCTATCCATATTTTTAAGTAAGGTTAATCCTTCCTAATGTGTGTGTTTTTGACTACTGTAGGAAATACAAAATATAGCCTTAAAATCTAAGGGTCAAGAGAAAAGCTTTACCATAGTATGAATTAATCTATCCAAGTGTAAATACGTACATACATACATACATACCTAGGAAATAAAAAGTAAAAGCCTGCTTGACTGAATGACATTCTTCTGCGATGTTTTTCTGGAGCGGCGTACGCGCTATGTGCTGGTAAAGGTTAAAGGCCCGTTCCCTTCAGGGGAGAGGGGGGTGCGAATGTTGCATTTAAATTCTCCGTCTTGAGGAGCACAGCATGGCGTGGAAGTGATCTGCTGCAGCGAGGACAGCGCTGTGGGTGCGAGTCTGCTCCAGAACAGTAGCACRTCTTAGTACCATCACGTATACACGGGCGCAACGTGCGCGTACGTGTATACACCGAGACATGATAGATGCACGTACATGCTTGCATGCATCAACTCCAGGTTTTCTTGGAGTGTGCAGATCACAGGTTTCAGTTTCTGATTTACGGAGAGTAAATATACGTGTAATCTAGTTGGCACGGTGCGCTTTCTAGCAGTGCCAGCATACGGGCAGCAATGAAGAGACGTTTCACGTTTTTAAATGCATTAATCAGGTGGCGTAGCTGGCGATACTGTGAAACGCTGGGAGAGACGATACGTGCTGCTCGGCCTGTTTCCGTGGCTGTCAATCTGGCGACATATTCATTGCACAAAGAAAAGCAGCACCTTTTCATAATATATATTTCAACTGTAACAAGAGTACTTGTTTCTTAGCAACAAGCGCTCCGTAGCCGGCGATCCTGAGATGAGCCATTGAATCGGGGTGAAACGTGCTCATGAACCATAGTGCTTCAATTAGCAGGTAGCACAGCGGAAACAAAGGTATTCTGATAACGAGCGTCTCTCGGCAATTTTTGTTACTTCTGCTGTAGAGTAGCAGAGCATTCGTTTGACCCCAACCATGTCCTGGCCTTCACTGGTAAAAGAATATTCTTTTCCCTCTTTGTGAATAGAATAAATCAACTTGAATTGCACGCACAAAAATACGTGGAATAAATGTGACCTGACTATAAAACAGATGGGTCTTTTATGAAAAGGACCTCAAGAAGTAGTTACTCACAGCTTGTTTTAGAAAGACCTACTTCCTTTCMCTCTGAAAAGGAAATACGTGCATTTGTCACACTGTAACAACAGCTTTGAGTGCTGCRGACATTAAAGAACTCTGAGGATAGTTGAGCATTTTCTGGCAAGTGGCATTTTTTATGGGYTCTGTGGCTAGTGAAGGAGGGGCAGTGTGGGAAGAGAACAGTGAAAACGATAGGCRCAGTCTTGTAGCTCTCTCCATGTAGAAACTTGCTGGATCCAGATTTTACCCTTCGCTTTCGCTGAGGTGCTCCTCACCGATGGAGCAGCCGCTCTGAAATCGGTGGCGTTCAGCACAGGTCACAACGTACCAAGCCCACGTAAAGAGCGCTAGGAAATTCAAAGTCGTGCAAAGGGTCCTTCCGCAGGCAGGACGAGGCAGAAGGATATRCGATACAACGTGAAAGGCTGTTTAGGCTAATTGACTTCTGCAGGATCAAGTGGCAGTGGAGGAATGGCCCGAACCTCCCATTCGTATCTCCAGAACCTTGCCTGATTCCTGTTGCTTTGATCTAGGAAGTCTCTAAAGCAAAGGTCAGTTACAGCACCAGGCAGATTCCAGCGTCTTCRGTGGGTTTTGGATTAGCAAATAAAGTAGCAAAATAACACAAAAGGAATACTCGGCTTTCGTGGGCTTTGGATTAGATTCTAAACATGTAACTCATAGCTGAGAGAGATGAGAGATATAAATGTGGTTCTTCATCTTGAGTCTTATTTCCTCAATTCGTGTCATAATCTAAGATATAGAAAAATAGCCTTTGACTGGAAAACTGTTTAATTTTTTTTTCAAGTCAGCTGAAAAGGAGAAGTTATCAGAATTAGTAAGTGATTTACTATTTTACTGTCCAAATACAATATGACTGTTTGGATAGACCTTTAGCTTTGCTTAAACTTAGTCTGCAGAACATACGTATGTGCCTTAAATATTTATCTTGTTCATTGTAAATACTATCTAATCTTTTTTAATAATTACTCCTTGCTAATTGGGTAATAATACTTGATGTGGTGGTTATTGCTAGATAAWAGATTCCATCTGTAATTATTTAACCCTGGTGATGTGAGAGCACTAAACAATCAAAGGGGTCAATTACCAAGAGTTTACAGATACTACATTAGACATTACAGTTATTACAGTAATAACTCTCAGTCAATAATATATTTGTAATGTAAAGAGCATATTCAAAGGCTTTATCTTTATTATCTTTATTGAAGAGTCATTGAATTTATGTAGGCAGCGAATATCTGCTGTATATATTAAAAAAAATCTATATTTTCTGCCCTTCCGTTCCAGCTACTGAACTTGTGTTAAATGTTACTATTTATTTATTGTATTGCAAGATGCARAGTGCTGTGTAACGTGTGATTTGTTTATTTGTGCAAACTGGTAATTATGAGGGGGTAGTGCCACGAAATATTAAGAGACTTGCCATCTGTTTGTGCAAAGATGTTAGGTGTGCTTATAGTCAAGGCTGATTGCTCTGGAGTGGGAGTGAAGTATTTTTTATATTTACAATCCATATGGTACAAGCAAAATAGGGTAAACTGAGTATTTTCAGATTAGATGTGCAAGGTGAAATCCTAGTTTTACTGCAATCCAGGCCAGCTTTGTTGCTGATTTCAGTGAGTACAGTTGTCACAACTTGTTGTTAGTTTTCCTTGATTTTGAAAAGATTCATTATGACGTTTGCATTTTAAACTACTGTTACTGCTTTTAGCAAATTCTCTGTGCATTTGTAGAAATCTAGCAGTTCACAGCCAGAGAGTTGAAATTCAGAAAGACTGATGGAGGAAAAAGGAGTAGAGGTGTCTAGAACAAAGGTAGAAAAAGACTCRTAATACCCTCACTGAGTTAATTTATTAGTAGACATGCTGGGAAAAAGGCATTGGCCAGGATGTGTTGAAGAACAGCTTTCTTCAAGAGTAACGTTAATAAACATTGTATTTTTTATTCACGCAAGAAGAACAAGATCTCACTTTGTGTTTTTCCTGTGATTTAACACCTCCCTGCTAAAGAGAAGGGAAAGCGGAGAAGGAGCGAGAAGAAGAGACCTCCTGCATGGTAATCCATGTCATTGCAGTCCTYGCACACGCTGCTCCAGCTCCATCTTCACCCTGACTTCCATCCCAGCGAGTTCCCATTGAGAAGCTAATCCAGTTTCTCACTGCTCTGGTTAGCTACTTTCCTCTGTGTCTAGCCTACGTGTACTTGTGCTAAATTTGTTTTTGTTTGTCCTTGTGCCGCTATTGTCCCCTACCCTTAATAATTGTTYCCCTTTTCTGATGTTCCCTGGGTGAAATAATTTTAAGCTTTGGAGAGTGGGGCTGTCTTTGACCACCTGAAGCCATGGTAAGGTGGTGGCTACTTCCAAGTCTCTTCAGCTCCTTCAGTAATTCGCTAGCTCTAAGACTTGCCCGCTTATGTGGTGGATAGGTCACTTTTGGCTAACTTGCATTTAGTTTTTCCCAAATTGATGATGAAAGATCAAAGTAAAGGTCTGTCAAGATCTAGGAATTTTTTTTTATTTTTTTAGAAAGGAGTTTAGTTGATAGTATCAAGACTTTTAATATTCATTCTTTGCAGAAGTTAAGTCATGGCAGCATAACTTGCTTCTGAGAGATTACTACAAAATTTTGCACATATTTTATTTTAATTTGAAGTAACAGCGCTGTGATGTCTTCCTCACAGTCACAAGAGTGTCKCAAATTTAGATGTTGAGCTTATTGGAGTATGGCCTGTCTCTAGTTCAGTGTAGTTCAGTTTGTGCTGTTCATCCCAGTAAGGGTCCCAATTTGTTCCAGCTATTACCATAATGGAAATAATAAGCAGCAATAAGGTGGAAAAAATGTGAAAATAGAGAGCRTAGAATTTATTCTGCAGTCTTTAGAACTGTTGTTTCTTACGTTTTTAAGTTCTGTGCTGACAGTTTACTGAAGGAATGAGAGCAATTTAAATTTTAAAGGTTAGTTCACAAAATTGGCTTGTCTCATTAGAAAATCACGGCTGGATTTTTACAAATCTGTCCAATCCCCCTGCTTATCCCATCCTCTGCCCTATTCATTTTTAATCTCTGGATGTATGCATAGCACTCGCAYCTTCCCATAAAAGCTAAAACTGCTATTAAACTCCTCATTACATAGATATCTTGAAACAGCCTTATCCTGCAACCTGTAGAGGAGATTTAACTGATTTTTAGACTTATTTGTCATTGTCTATTACCGAGCAACCTACAGCATTGCAACTCCAGGCATATCAAATTTATGCCTATTTCATTTTCGAAAAGCATAATTGAGAATTCCATTTAATCTAGGTATATTTCATGGTGATTTTTACAACTTCCTGAAGCTTCCTTCCGTCCTCATCAAAAATTTACATGGCTTTTTTCTCCTTTTTCTTTTCCTTTTTTTTTTTTGGTCACAGCTAATGGCTATTCAGAATGCAAATTTTGTATGAAAAGTGCTCCATTATTGTTTTTTTTTTTTTCCCGGACAATTTTAAAACAGCAGAGAAAAATGAACATTAAAAGCTTGAATTCTGACTTGCTCACAGATAAAATTCAATGATCAGGTGGTTCTGTGGGTTGCTTTCATTCTGGCTGGTACAGGGAGGCATAAATTAAGCCCTCTCTACATAACAGCTTATTTTTGATTGGAGTTTCATCTCCATGAAGGACAAACAACTTTGTTATGTATGAGGTTTCCTGTATGCCTGCTTTTCAGAAAGGATGCAAACATACCTTGTACCGTAGGTTTGTCTTTTAATACCAGCCGGCAAGGCCAGCAAGAAGCGTTATCSAGGACAGAACCTGATTTTGCATTGGGCAGGCGGTGACAAGTTGCAGGGGCTTTGAGGGCTGCAGGAGGATTAGCAGGTGGGGCTGTGCTCCAGGCCGATGATGCCTCTAGATGAGTTTTGAGCTCAGATCAGGCGTGAGCTTTGGAGCGACTCCCCCCTGTTGTCACCTTTTACTAAGCTTTGCTTCCAGTCGTGCGGAGGGCTTAGCGGTTGTGGCCTGGACTGCTTTCGAATGCAACCAGACTGGCAGATGTTTTTGGGAGCCCCCAGCCCTAGGCGAGCTCCAGGCGCTCGTTCATCGGAGCAGGGCTAGCAGGGTGCGCAAGGTGGGTGCCGGGTCCCCAGCACCAGCAGGGTGCTCTGCCCAGCTCCCGTGTGCCCCCTGCCAGCCTAGGGAAGAAATGGGCTCTGTGCTTCTGTGGCTTGGGTGGTAATTATCATACATCGTGAATAATTATATGTTGTCTTTATAAAGACATGTTGTAGTTTGCAAACTTGGATTCCTTTCCTGTTATTGGAGAGTTCAAYACGGTGCAATGCTTAGATCTGAAAAGATCTATGTAAAGTCATTTCTGAGTCTCAGAAAGACMAAAAAATTAAACATTTTAGTTTATCATTGTTTTCTTTCTTTTTGGCGAATATTTTTGTTGTTCCTGTTTTTTTTTATTTATTTTTTTATTTTTTTCTCCAAACTAACTCTGCATTGCTTTCTACTGCTATAAATTGAAGATGGTTATCTGGGCACATGGGTTTCCTGCCAAAAATATAAAACAAATAATCATCAGAAAATAGGCTGCAACARCGTATAAAAACCAAATAAACAATAAAATGTTTTTCATCCCTGCAATGTATAAACGTGATTTCAGTGAAAGTCCAAGAGTCCTCCTTTCCTTCCATTTGCTCACTGTTTCATTCTTGTGTTACAGACATCCCTCTAGAGCAACTTAGTTGAAGATGCTGGGCAGATATTAGGGACTTAGACGGTATAAAGCACTTGCTGTGAATAAAAATGAAGATTCTCCAGCTGTCAATAACTTTTTTTTTGGCAACAGAAGCGTTGCTGATGACAGTGTAGTTTGTTAGGCTTATATAGGATYATAGAATCGTATAATTGATAAGGTTCAAAGGGTCCTCTGGAGATCATCTAGTCCAACCCTCAAGCACGTAGCCCATACGGGGATCGAACTCATGACCTTGGCGTTATTAGCACCATGCTCTAACCAGGTTGGACTAGATGATCGGCAGAGGTCCCTTCCAACCTTAYCAATTCTATGATTCTATGAACTGAGCTAAACCTAACCCCTCAAGACGATAAACGGTTGCAAAGTGCCATGGGTTGGTCCAGGTCATCTCATCTTTGCCGTTGTGTCGTGAGCGGCTAGGAAGAGCATACGCTGCAAGAGAAGGTAAAACTTTCTCTCTTGGTGCTTTGGTTCATTGACACTAACAAATCTTAAGTGTCATTTTTAGACTCAGATTCTCAAATGAGATGCAAATGTTCAGCTGGCAAAAAGCGACACGGTTCATCYGATGTCACTGAGTTGTAGGAGTCGCAGGCGGTAAGATAGTCCTGTCGCCAGTTTTACAGTACAGTGCCATCTCCCTGACTGGTCACAGCTGTATGCAGGGTCCGTGTCCCATCTGCGTTCTTCACATACCCCAACTTTGGTGATCCTCATCAAAAACCATAGCTTAAAAAATTAAGAAACAGGGTTGCTTGTATTAAATATAAGTGAAGGAATAAATAAGCAATATTCTCACACTAAGAAATGTTAGGTGATATTGTAGTAGCTGAGTTGCTAATACTGGATTTCGTCATGGCTGTGTTAAGCTTGAAGTGGTTCCAAATGATGATCAATTGTTTAAATAACATGTATTTCAAACATCACTTAAAACTTGTACTCACATGATTGACACTAATGATTCTGAAGGAGACACTGTAGTCTGTCAAGTATGTAATTTGTTTTTTTAAAAAATTGCTTGAATACCTCTTTGTGCAATAGACTATAACAGCTGGGGAGGCACTGTGATGATATAGCCAATAAATAAGATGGTTAGCATTTTTTTTTTTAAGTGCCTGAAATACATGCCCACAAAATGCAATGTGATGACTGTGTGGAACGGGATATTCACATACCTGTAGGAAATTCTGTAAAGACAGAACCATGTTTTTGGTGTAACTGCCTCTAGATTTTAATCATCCAATTTATTGGTGGTTTGAGTATTCCAGTGGAACAGGCTTTAGTTAGCAGAACATCATAATATCACCCTATACATCTTTTGCAACGCGTTTGTGTAAGGTGCTTCCTCAACCTCGGGGTGCAAAAGGGAAAGCGGGGAACAGGAGGTGGAGGAGGACCTTAGCTTTTCCCCTGTACTCTCCTGACTTTTACGCTTTTAAATACAGACCGTACGTGTCCTGTTTTAGCTCAACAAGCTAAACTTAATGGGAATTACGTGCATTCTCCAGCGGTAAGTGCTTAGGCTCTTCTGGAGTGCGCACAGGCCGGCGCTAAGGGCACGGCCGGYCCTTCTCTCGCCTCCCCTTGCTGCTAACGGCTCCCCCTTACTCGGTTAGTAAATGAAACAGAGGAGGAAAATTCACCTATAGCCCTTACTAGTACTTTGGATTAAGGCATTCGTATAACCCTTTCTTTGAGCTGAACTGCTCTGATGCATGAGAAACCCAGATTTAAAAAGATTACAGTTTCAAGCATCTGATAGTGGTTGAAGTTTTTCAGTTTCTGAATAGTAATCTTTTGTTTAATGTTCTTAGTGGATTAAATCGCCTTAAATGCAAGAAACGTTTAATCTGTATATGCAGTAATAACCACGACTGCTGTCGGAGTGGTGAATGCTTTGTGCACACGTCTTTTGAGTTTCAGGGATCTGTGTTGAGAGCAGCAGAATGTCCTTTGTGGAYGATTTAGATCATAGGCTTTATTGACTGGTAAAACGGTGTTTATCTTCATAATAAGACAATGCAGGAGCTTTAAGGGAGAATAAAGAAAACCACTGAAAAGAAGTCTCCTTCCACTCCARTCTCATTTGTTGAAAGAAAATGCATATTAATTAAAAATTTAGACACTTCATTTTTGTTGCGAGGCTCCTTGCAAAAGACAAATTATTTTATACATCTAGTATGTGTTAGAACTGACAGATGAGATTAATATGCTTCTTAAATTACCATTACCAAGGGTCAATTAATAAGTGAACTAACCTTGTGAAAGTCATTCTGAAAGACTAGTTATGGGGTCTATAATGGTCCCTGTCAAATTACGTAGAATTGAGAAAATGAGAAAGCTGTCAAACAAATACGATACCTACTGATTAAATTCTGCATAAAGTAAATGAGTTTTTGTGGTTGTTGGTGGAAGGAACGGAAAATAAGTCTAATAAATGTTACTGATAATTGTGGGCAGAATTAGAATAAAATTTATKTGAGGGAACATGTATGTGCAGAGACCTGTCCTGGTAAGGGAAAGTGAAATTTCTTGCAACCCACAGATGAGGTGATATGAAGGTTGAATGAAAATTAGACAAATATTTCTTAGGCTTTTATAACTGTCATCACCTTGGAAAGTGAAGAATTCTTTTTGCCATTCTGTGGTCGTGATACAGTTTTTAGTTGACCTCTTGATCTTTAGATGTAAACTAACTTATCCAAATTAAGGTTTCCTTATGACAAGAAAAGAAACCCTCTGGTACCAGCTTTCTCTCTGGAGGAAGGACTTAAAAATACTGTTTCTTCCCAGCTTCATACCTGGAGGCTAGCCATGTGTTAGAGTATTTATTAAACTTGCTTCCAGTAATCTGGCTTTGCAGCTGGAGCAGATAGAAAGGGAAGATCACGTAAACACAGAGTGCTTGCATTCTTCCTGAAAATACTGAAGTGTGACAAGAGTTGCTCTAAGTTGCACCAGCATCGGTAATAAAAAACCATAAGAGAATAAAAATAAAAATTATTGAAAGGGAAGACTCACAAGGTAATGGTGTGATACAACTATGGGCTTGCAGMCCTTATTGTTTTCATCTGTTTTAATTCCTTTTTTGTTTGTTTCTTGTTTTTAAGCAGCTGGTAAAGAAAAGAAATTTCCAGAAAAAAAAATCATAAAASCATATGGCCTAAAACCTTTTTTTTTCTTTTTTTCTTTTTTTTAAGAAAAAGGGCCTTCACAGCTATTACCAACTGCAAATAGGTTTCTGCACTACACCTTTCAAATCCATTTCTAGCCTACTTGGTGGTTAAACTATCTTAACTGCACCTATTAGTAACGAAATATGATTATACAAGTGTCAAATACTACAAAACAGCCYAAACTAGCAGTGTGATGTGAATCTCAAAACCCAGCAAGCCCAGYGTTTATTTGTATAGTAAACACTGGGTTTACTGTGGTGGCAGTAATGGGTGTTCGTTCAATTGTTTTCTTGAAATATGAGTGCAAGAGCTTGGTATTAATATGAATATTTATAGATACTCAGTTCTACTTTCTATGAACTCCTGTTGGTTAAAGCAGAATGTAATGCGGAGAAATAATGTCAGTTTTCTCGTCTGCTATTTYATTAATAATGGAATGTTTTTCTAATGTTGAAAACCCTTTCTAGACCAAGACGCTTTGGATGTGCAGCTTCGTTTTAGTTAAGCTTTTACACAATGTAATTTACCTGCTATCATACCTGGTTGAAGTGACGTGGAATATGCACTAGCATATTCCAGAATATGTCAGGATTTGATGAATTATGAATATTGTGTTTAGTAGTATGCATTTTTATAAGATCTCTTCCCCAACTTTCTGCTAAAGGGACAGTGCATATTTTTTTTGAATGTCTGGTTTTTTTCCTGCAAGCAGATGTTGCTATTGAACCATGTTGGTTCCTTGTTGAAGAGGCAATCCACAGCCATGCCTATATATTTGCCTTTTTAGAGGGAGAAATGAAGGTCTGAGCACTGTAAATGCACTTTTGTCAGACAAGTTTTCTGTGGTTTAAACTTCCACTCCCTTTATATTACTTACTACGAAGCTCTTCTATCTTCTGATAAAGGACAATTCCTTTTAAGCAGTGTCTCTAGTAAAATTAGGGCAGGTGACAAAACTCAGTACACTCATTTCTCCAGCTCAGCCGTCTCCATTTAATGGCACGTAAGGTATTTGTAGATGAACGTACAGTGCCATCTATTGAACGGTTGATGTGAACCTGCAGCCTTGGTCTTGAATGTGAAAGATGGTGAGGCACAACCATGTGTTTAATAACATTTAGCATGCAGAAATTACCAGCCTGCTAGAGATTTTAGTGTTTCCTTTGTTTTCATTTCTCTCTTTGACATGAAGTGGGACAAACATGGAGACTTGCTAATGATTATTCTTGGTCTACTTTACATTTGAGAAAATATTTGAAGATCTTACTGTTTTCATAAGAATATTCATTGGGTCATAGACCTCAGGTTACGGTGTTTTTACAGGTTTGTTCTGCAGTTCCTGTGAATGGGTTTATCCCCAACCACAGACTTAACTCTGATATCAGTGCCCTCAACCTTTATTTTTCCCTTAGTCTTTAGCGTTTGTGTTCACCGAAGAATTTTTATATGGCATATGCATTCTCGCCTTCACGTTGCAGTGGCCTGTTGTTGGTTGTGTATTTCTCAACCCTTAAAAACAGGGTTGCCCTAGCGTTTTAGGAACATTGTGCTTCCAGGTGCTGTGAAATCTATTTTGTGTCACAGCAACAAACCTTCAGTCCTGCAAGACACCGCAACAGAATAGCTTTACTCYCTTTGATGGGTCTGTGTAGCTGATGAATTGCTGCTGGTTGGAGCTCAGGAAATAAACGCTTGCTATCATTTGGCTTGAGTGCCTGTATGAGTTTTGCATTAAGCTAGCAAGTTACTTAATAGTGATAGATTTAAAAACAAGTAACTCCAAATACAAGAAAGTTATCTTATAGTTCTAATAGCAATCTATTGATGAAAAGTGACTGTGTCAAATCAAAGAACGGTGCTTTTTGGTTGTGTAGCAGAATTGGGTGAAGAGCAACTTTAATGTAATTTACAGCATACTGCCTATAGTAGTATAGATAGACAAGACCTACTCTGCGATGATACCAGATTTTGATGACGAATGTATAGCACAACCGTCCTTTTCTTATTTTAGACAGGAGCCTTTCCAGTAAGGTACAAGATTACTTGTGCTTACTGGGGCTATCACCAATGATTTGGTGATATTCTCGAGCTATAAATAAATACTCACATTTCATGAAAATCATATTGTCTTGTTAAAATACCCTTTTAAAAAAATTCAAATTTTAATATATTTAGGCCTATATTTCTTAGAAAAGATCTGTAATGTTAAGTCCCTTAATACCGGCATGTGTGGACTTGCAGGGAGTAAATATAGTAAAATGGCCGTGGGGTGAGTGCCCATTATTTTGTGAGTATAATACCACTTGGGATTCTTAAAGCAGACACGTGGAAGTTGAAGAGGCTATGCAAGAAGTCACCTGATGTTTCTGAGCCTAAACCTCTATGGGTCTGTTCAAGGACTTCTGTATTAGTACATGTAAGGTTTGAAAAAGTTGCCCTGCCTCATCAAATTTAACACTTCAAAATGATGTGAAATTTCTCTTATCTTGCCTGTTTGTTTCTCCTATATGTGTAGGTTTCCAGACTTATTACAGTAAACTTGTTTGTCTGAAATTGCAGTTGCCTTTATTTAATTGCTCTAAGTATGCAATGGGGTATACTTGTATTTTTGTTATGACTTTAATTCCTGGTCATTTGTTAGTGATGATCTCTGCTGGTTACAAAGATACTTTTCTTGTTTTTTCAGTTGCAGCTTTACAATATAAGTAGCAAATTCCCCTAAAACAGTTTGCTGTGATGTGTTCTGGAAGTTTATTCCTTTTATGAACAATTATTTTGCAGGTGCAAAAAAAAAAAAAAAAAGAAGAAGTGTTGCTGATTTTCATAATGCAAAAAAATGCCTCTTTTCCTTTTCAGTTTTTGGTGCAAGTGGCATTTAATCAATTTTGTGATAGACTGTGTCCAGTCCTTTCATTTTTGTCACAATAACTTTGACTTTCCAATTCTCCTTTTGTTGCTGATATATCAAGTTTTCTTTCTCTATGCCTAGGTTATTTTTAGTTTCATCAAAGAGTGAAAAGGGAGAAGTCTGCAACATAATCATTTTCTTGTAAAAATGTTTAAGTTATTATTGGACTCAATTATTTATGTTAAGATTGGTAAAAGATCAAAGGGTTTGAAGAGCATGAGAAAAAACAGAGCTTGACAGTTGTATTGTGAGAAACCTGGAATTCAGGAAGATGCTTGAGTGGAGTCAGTGTTTGTGGTTTAGGGGAAATGAGAGAGAAGARGAGATTTACTTTCAGATATGGAATAGGCTTGGAGATATAGCATGGTCAAAATAGTGAAAGGTAGTGAGAAAGGTCAGAGGTCTTTAGATTTGGTTTGAGATTTAAATTTCTAAAGATTCGGTACTAATACCGTAGTTATTGCTACTGCACATTATAAAACATCAATTTAGAGTTCAGAGTTAAGGGGAAGTGGTGATGGAGAGGATAGTTTTCTGAGGGAATGCCTTCATTAATGTGCCCAACGTGGTAATTTGGAGGTGCCTGAGATTTTTTTTTTTTTTTTTTTAATCAGGGAGATACACTGGAACTACTAATTATACCCTGAGATTAATGGTTTTAACAGGTGATGCTATCATCAGAAATGAAGCCTAGTGAAGCATTTCAAAGTGTTCCTGTGCTAAATGTAAGCAATAAAAATAGATGAGCATGACATAAATTCTGCCTTTTGATGTGTCGCTACGTGGCAGAGCCTTGTTGATCCTTTGGGAGCTGCATTAGAATTGTCTGACTACTCAGAAGAGACCATTACTTTGTTAATTTAGCTAATTTGAGGCTCATTGACTGAATCTTTCTTCTTTATTGAAAATTAATGTAGAGAGATGGTCCAACATGTTAAGAGTTAGCAAGATTAGGTTTAGAGAGAGAAAGCAGATAATTAAAGACAACATTTTGGTCAGCTTAGAGTGCCCTTGGCAGTATAATCTTTCCATTATATACATGTCTACAACCTTTCCCACTAAAATAACACGTGGAAGCCAGTCAGATATTTCTTTTTTTTCCTATATACAGAATATATACTTTGCCATTGCTGGCAAAAGTGGAAGAAATAACCAAACTGTTGCACTGAAACAGAGAAGCTGCTAAATGTTTGTGAACTGGGATGCGCTCATCCCTTTCTGTGTTGTCACCAGGAAGATCAGCTGCCTGGATTATAAAAGTATCTGCCATAGACATCGTCTTGGAAGAGACAACTGGGCATGATGTGGAATTCAATAAAGCTGACTGTAGACAAAATCAGCAAAAACTCATTTAGTTCAGAATAACAGGAGAAGATAAACAGTGCTTTGTTATGTTCAGCGCTCGTATATCATTGTAGCTGTTGAGGCTAGGCAAGGAATACAGGAGAGAAATGAAACCAGAGTGGTAACTGTGAACGCTTCGGTGATATATTTGGCCAATCAAACGTCAAAATCCAACCTTTGCAATCTAACAGAGTTTACAACCTCTTGTGATGATTTTGAAGATCAATAAACTCCCTTTTGCATGATACATGTAACCAAGCACRTAGTAGCTAGTGAGTCAAATAGACGGCTTTTCCAGCAGCCAAACCTTTTATCCTCAGCACTGTTATCTGAGGCTGAGCAGACAGGGTTCCCAAGGCAGAAACAGTTTCCTGGAGGGGAACGTGCAGGGGAAGGACAGCGTTGTGCTCAGCAGCGCACAGGTCAGTGAATTCTCCAGCCAAGGGGCGCAGGGAGATTGGGATCGGCAATGTGGGTACCTTGGGCATTGGAGGGGCAACCTGACCTTGGGCGGGAAGTTGGGGTGAGACTTTGTTTCTGCATTTTTATCTGCTGCTGACTGCACTGGTGCCRAAAAAGGGCACTTAGGGTAAAGCATTATGGCCTGCAGCCTGCTGGAGARAAGGGAATGAGAGATRTTTTGCACAGTAGCACAAAGCTTCRCAGCAAAGACTTGGTGATGGGACTTTCACAGCTCTTGMARTTTGCCTGGAATTTGTAACATCTAGCCCTTGYGATTTGCAAAACCATCAGGTAGGTACTATAAAGTAGATATAAAGAACAACCATCTTGCTTTCTTTATCTCTGTGATATCTAGAAACTAATGCTTAAATAGGTGGTATTTAARAGACAATAGAATTGCATTTTGTGAGAGTGTGGCAAATGTAGTGTATAAAACTCATGTTGCTTCAAATTTTGAAGAGGAGAGCAATTTTATTTACAGAATAAATTTTCTCAGAAGGAAAAGGTCTAGCAGGAAAAACTTGCTTCCAATTTGTAACTTTTTYCCCCACTTCTTTAGTACTGTTAAGGCCTGAGCTCACTTGCTCCTGTCATAGTTATGACTTTGAAGGACTCCTGGCTCCAGCTCATTTCTCAAAAACCATTGCGAAGGTGATGAGAAGTGCCCGGGACGCCAACGGAGCCAGAAACGTGGGCAGCAGGGCGGTAGCCTCCATGTGCCCTCCAGTCCAGCTTGTGAAGTCCTCTCTACATAAGTGCTCTTGTAATTCCATATTTTGTTGCTTTAAGATAGAAACCGACTTACATCTATACCAAACTGCTATAAAACTCGAGTGATCCTTGACTTTAAGACCTTTTCCTACTCGTTTGTAGGAACACATATGTTAAGCAGCAATAACAAAGTAAAAATTTTTTAGTGTGATATATACCTGACATTTTCACTGACCTTTATTTCTCATACCTAACGAAGTCAGTTTTCTTGTCACCACTGCATTTGAGAATCCCTCTGTGAGATGGAATTTGTTAAACTATTCCCACTTCCTACATGCTGCTCGGAGTTGCTTTCAAGCCGGAAGAACAGCGAGCAGTGCTTGAATACTGCTACGAGCTATTTAAAAGAGCAAAATCACTTTTCATCTTTTTGCATATACGCGTCTTTGTTGTTTTTGTTGTGCAGCATAAAGCCTAAAAATTCTGGCAGAGCTTATGTTCTAATCCTTTATTTCAGTCCTACTTCCTCCCTTTTTGGTTTTCTTTAATTTAATGTTTTTGTGGTGATTAGACTTGATTGCTTTGGTGAATCCTGATATCTTTTATCCCTCTCTCTTTTCGAGGGGCCCCACATGTGTTCGCTTGTGATATGGGAAGATTTTAATTAGTATTTGTATGATCATCTGTAATACTTGTGGTCTGTGTGAAGTGCGCATGGCTCCATTTGRAGAGCTGCGTCGCTACGTGGATTTGGGGGATGTCCTTTACTTGTTCTTTGCTCGCTGAGTTTATTTTTGGAGCAGACATTCTAGATTCGTAACGCCTAGAGGATATTGAAGTATGCCTCAGGAGTAACTTCGACTCTAGTTTTGTAGCAGTGCGAGAGCTCCTTAGAAATATGCTGCTCTGTGTCGCAAGGACACGGAGAATTAGTATCAGCTGTCTCTGTTTCTGTACAGCTGCGGAGCAGAGCTGAATGCGGAGGGAAAGGAGACACCGTGGCAGGACAATCGGGCTTCCAAAGCGTTTTCAAAGCTATTTTGATAGTAATAGGATATACTACCCAGTCTTAYAAGGCGCTTTGAAAATCACACTATGCACATGTTGATGGCTTAATTTACGTTTGTAAATCTAATTTTACGTCCCTTGCTTGGCAGGGGGTAGTATTTAGCTATGAGTCTTATATTAGGAGATCAGAAACAGGGATTCAGGCCTGATTCCCGTTTTGCCTGGTTTCGACTGTGGTGTGGCCGCTTCCTCTGTTTCCACTCCCATCTTATTTATGTGACCGGGTTTCTTTTGAAACGCTCKGCTGTGCCGTGCCAGTTGGTCTCACCGCTTCCACCGTAACGTTAATCACGGTGGTTGTGATCAGCCAAAGCTCCTTGTGAACTCAACACCTGAAGGTGCCTCTTGGGGGGTAGAGTCTCTTGGCCGTGACATTCATCAGAGAGGTGGGTTGGGTTTTACGAGGACACAAGATGGACTGATGCTTTGAAAAAAGGCTTGTGCTAGAGTTTGATTTCATATGTAAAACCAAGTATCCCATGAAAAACGCAGGGACTGTGGTGTGTGCGTAGAATTACTTCTTGTTTAAGTATTGAAGATGTGAAAACTTAGAATGGTAGTCACAAGAACTCATGGGAGTAAATCCTACCTGTTCCAAATGGATACAAATAAAGGAATATCATTTACTGCTTGATTCCAGTTTTACTTTTGATGCCTAAAAATTATTCCCATGAGTAAGTGGTAAAAATATCTGATTAAGTTACCCACTTCAGGTTTTTTTTTTCTGTTGACACACAAGAAAGCTTCTGCAAAATCCCAGATGATTTGTTTTGTCTTTAATGAACTGAAACCTCAAAGTATTTTATTTGAAATAAGGTTTAGTCTTTTTCTGAAGAAAAAACAGAGTTAATTTTAGTATAAGTTTTCTAGGAGCTCAAATTTAATGTATTCTTTTCTCTGAGGTTTGTCATCTTTTCCTCTATTTTTTTTTTCTGTTTTCTATGCTGTGAGCTTGTTCACGGGGAAGGGACCTTTTCAGGCTGACAGCAGAGAAAAATTTTCAAGGCTTAAGTTCTACAAGAAAATAGCGCCTTTCTAGCAATATTGTGATTCCAAGAGATGCAGCTGTGGAAGAAAATACATTTACTGTGACACTAATGGTATCACAGTATATACATTCAATTAGATAGTGAATTCATAATCGCTTAGTTTAGCGCTCTGAAGAAATTTAATGTATTAAAATATTTTTTTTAATATATAGCATTTTAGCTTCAATTTACAGCAATGAACGTATTTCACTGATGATATCTTCTAGATGCAGTTTGTGAAGTGCGGTGCAAATCAAGAGGGCTGCTGGCACTAGCAGCAAGAGAGTGGTACTACCAGTATGGAATAAAGATCCCAGAACACTCTGAGTGCTATTATCGTTAATTTAGTTGTTAGATTTGTTTTCATACTGACAGTGAGGAAGATCTTTTTCCCAAGATAYAATGCCTTTTCAGGGCTGCCAATGCCAGTATTTCTTCAGAGAGATGGAGAATTTCTGATATTATCTCAAGGCAATGGGAGCTTTGGTTGCAGTGTGTGTTTGGAGGCTGGCCATTGCTGAATGTTTACCTGCAAAGGCAATGCTCTTGTATTTCCCAATTCAAGGGAAGGATGAGCAATAAGATATTCATAATAAAAATCATGCATAGAAATAAATGTAAAATATAGAAAATAAGTAACTTAATTAGGGCACCTTCCTTGATTTGTTTCTTTTTTTTTTTGTAAAAACATTTGAAATAACATTGAAGATCTTGTTATGACTTATATATAGTTAAACTCTTTTAGAAAGAGGTTCAGATGCAATTCAACTTTGGTAAGTTGAAAGGTTCTTAATAATAGAAACTGTACGAGCAGTGAAAATATAGTTGTTACTTCTGCTTTCTGTCTCCTCCTTTTCTCTCTTAAATAACTAAGTAACGATAAAGCATGGAAGGGTTGTTCAACAGGCCGTGTCTTTTGGGGAGGGATGTGACGGCAGCTGTGCCTGGGATGGACGCAGTTCTGGGGTGAGCACGAGGCAGCTCGTAGCAGCAGTGTGCTCCTGGGCCACCTCCTGCCACCGAYGCCTGGTCAGTCCTGTAGCACGTTCATGGATTCAACCCAGCTTAGACGAAGCCTTCTCTACGAAAGGTTAATGGTCTTTGCCATCATTTCCTTTTTTTCAYGTTATCTTTTTCAATTACTTTGTTSTTCTGGCTTATCTCTCCACTCCTCGCCCTCTCTCCCAAAATAGTTATTCTGTCAAATGACATCTGACTTCAAGCATACATCGCAGCACAATTAATTCCCTTAGACATGCTTTATCTTGCTCTTATATTGATGTCTTGTTATGGAGCTTCAGACCAGTGATTGCAGTTCGTTTTGCTCTTCCTTTCCCAATGAATAGCTCTGCACCAGCGCGAATAAACTATACCCCTGTTCTTCCAAGCCCAGTTGGGGAAGGGTGCAGGTGGGCAGAGATGTAGGTTGTTCATGGGGATTTTACTTCATGATGCTTCAATTCCAGTAAATTTAGAAAAGTTATATAAAGAGCACTAGATTAATATTAATTCCTATTACTTGCTTGGAAGTGCTTGCTAAGTTACACTTCACAAATCAGAACAGTCTGACGTTGATGCTGACCTTTCGGTCTCCTTCTGTGAATAACGATTAAAAATGTTAAGAAGAGTAACTTTTAAAACGAGTGAGAAAAGTGTCTCTGGCTTTTATAAGTTCCTCCTCCTTTTCACAAGACATCCATTAACATGTCTACGAAGCCTTGCATCTGATGTGATCAAAGAAGTTCAAATCACCTCTCTCTACTGAAGAATTCATCCTTTATCATTCTTTTAAGGAGATACTAGTCTTGTATTTTTTGGAAATTTTGTTTAATTAATGCACACAGTTAAGAGGTAGTTGTGCTAAGAAAACGGGACCTGTGGAATAACTGTAAGGTGATGAGAGTTTCTTAAGACAGGTCATTACAAGCATGATTTTAGCAAGTTCTTCAGGAAAGCTGCTTGGTGTTTTACCTGGTCCAGAGATGCAGAACTGAGCCTGCAGTTATGGTTTGATGTGTCATTGAGAAGTATATGGTGCAGTCTAAGGTTCTGCTGAAGGATAGTTTGGCAAATGTCCTACTCGCATGAAAGACCTTACTTTTGGAGTTAGCCTTCCCATCTTATTTTGGACCCGAATCGTTGAGACTTGCTGAGCAGAATTGGATGATGATGCTACCATAGAAATCATTGGATGCTCTGTAAGATCATGTTTAATTTGGTGAAAGCACTAAACTGAACAATATTAAAACCGTATGCTGTATACCTAGAAAGACATATACAGTTGGTTGGAAGGAATTTTTTTTTAATATTGGTTTTGATCTTTATCTTTCTTTTGTTAACTGAGAATAGAAGAGAAATGGTAGAAAGAAGGAAATCAAATGACTATTTGTTTTGGAATCTTTTTCCGTTGTTAATTCCTCCTATAATGCTTTCTTGAATGTTTAGATTGTATACAGCATACAATCTATACATTGTCTAACTTACTGTGGTTTACAGAAAAAAWTTTAAATGTTGACAGGTTCAGATGTTTTAATTGTTTTCGGTGAAACCTACGGAGTCCTAAAATTCTCTATAGGTTTTATAGCAATTAATGTTAAATACAAACACATTGAAATCTGTATTTTCTGTGATAGGAACCAAGCATTTTGTGTAGAGACAGCCATACATAAATGTGCTAGGAATAACCGTTCATACAACAGTCATCATATAAAGGCTTTTAGTTATTTTAATCAATTAAATTTCGATTATTTTAATTGTAAGCATTGTCTAAAACCTTCCCTTGTTTGCAGAAGCTGAAGGTAATACTGGGCCACTGTGTTGTTGTTCTATGAATTACATCACTTCTCAAATGACTTCTTTCTGAAGGAAGGCATGAGACAATCTATTTGGCATTTGAAGGTTGATTGAAAAAATAAGATTGTATTTTGAGAATGTCCAAGAAAAGGAATAGAACAGAGTTTAGGAACACTTAAAATACGAAGTTCAGTTCTTTGCTTCTTTGCAGTAAGTTGATGATTGCAAAGGTCTAGCAGGGGTTCAAAAAGACACCTTTGATATTTCTAAATCTGAAAACTTTTCTTATATGGCAAAGAATGTGTAAGGAGAAGAATAAATGAGAAGGGCTATAGCATTTGTATAGTATGAAAAGGTTTTGCAACTTGGGGTTAAAAAAAAAAGTCTTCATTCAGATAACTTTCTAATGCTTTACATTTTCTTCTCACAGTATTTTTTAGGAAAACGTGTTAGAGATGCATATGCATAATAAATATAGAAACCCATCTTAAAGTAAAATCAGACACTATTTTTATCTCAAGTCTCTGAGTATGAAAGAGTTTAGTGAACAGAGGAGTACAGTGATACCTGTAATCACCAAAGTACTCCTTTAAGCTTTCAGAAGTCTACACTGAACATGAACTTGAGGTGCTGTTCACTGTCTTCATCCTGCAAAGTCCTTTCCAGACTGGGGCTGCTTACATTTCTCTAATGAAGGGACTGCAAAACAGTCTGTTCATAAAAAGTTATGTGACTCCTGCTAGAGAACAAACCAAGAAAAAAAAAGTAATAAAGCGTGTACATATTTTTAAGAATAGGAATCTAGTTATTTTGAGTAGAACCATTAGAAAGACAAAGCCCTTTTCAGGATGCCTATATGAGTACTTAGGCTAATTAGGTTAATTAATCCCTTCTCACCTGGGCTCAAATTTAACATGAGCCTGAATTCTCCACTGGGGACAATGGTGCCACCTTTTTGCTGTCACCTGTACTACCTTGCTAAGGTAATCAGTACTCTGTCATCACCTAGTTGGAGGTAAAAATATTACCCATACTTCCTCAAAAATACTGAATTTTGCTTTTATATCTTCTCCTTTCTTCTGTCCTTATACCATATAACAGTCAACTAATATTTTATTCGTATTCTTAATGGCAAGAAAATGTCATGGTAATTTATCTGTATGTCTAAATTATCATCTTCTCTGAGTTGTTTTATGTAATTGTAGCATTTTTCAAATAAAACTTAATGTAAAGAGAATTTCTGTACTGCTTTCTATGRCTAGCCAGCTATGGCTCTGAGACAGCCAACTGTTTTTTCATAAGAGGATAGTATCTACATGAAAAATCTATATGTCTGTTGGGGTTTCTCTACCATCAATTTACATTTAGGAATGATGATAAATATACTTAGGAAATAGTCTCACTAATAATTTTGATCCATATTGGAATAAACAAACTCAGCAGTGGTGCGTGTGTGTATATATACATATATATATATGTGTATATATATTGCAAGTTATATATATATATATATATAAAAAAGTGTGTGTATACGTGTGTATATATTGCAAGTAATATGTATATATATATAAAAAGTGTGTGTGTATATATATACGTGTGTATATATATGTATATATACACACACACTTTATATATATATATATATATTACTTGCAATATACTTGCAAGTAATTGAGATTGGGGCAGGTATTGCTATAGCAATCTTTTGTAATGGCATAGTGCTTTATTAAGATTTTTGAGCGTTATATATATATATATATATTACTTGCAATATACTTGCAAGTAATTGAGATTGGGGCAGGTATTGCTATAGCAATCTTTTGTAATGGCATAGTGCTTTATTAAGATTTTTGAGCGTACTCCAATTGCAGTGATGCTGCTTTTCTCCATCTTGCTGGTTAAATTGTAGTGGCGTTCTCCTAACCCCAGGGAGGATGTGATTTGGGAAAGCTACTGTTTCTACACACAGACAACTGAATTTTGCTGCTGGGTGAAGCTGGATACTAAGAATGTACAGAAAAGCATCTGTTGAGCCAAATGGAGGAAATCTATGAAAAACATTCTAGTCAGCAACAAACTGGAAATTAAAATTACAAGGCAGTTAATAAAGAACCTGTATTAGACTGTGAAGATAATTGAGTTCTAAAAGACATTTCCAGGTTTACATATGAAAATCTTTAAATTTATGACATAGGCCGTTGACTGGCTGGATACAGCAAGTAAAAAATTGATACATACATATATATATATGTATATATACACACACACACACACATATAGGCAGACAAAGAATGTGGTTATCCAGAATCATTTCACCAAAAATAATAAATGAGCGGAAAAAATCCTCTATGAAGAGGAACCTTTAAAATTATTTTAAGTAATGGTAATATGGAGACTAGCTACCTTTTCCTCTAAACATTATGCATGTTGCTGACTGTGGTAGTGCAAAAAAAGAATCAAGACTGTAATATAAAGCAGAATGCTTACAACAGGTTTACACATTTTTGAATACATTTACTAAATTTCTAATGAAATCCTTATATTTAGGGAGATGACAAAGATTGTCACTTTGGATATGGTGAGGAAAATAGAATGTCAAGTCAGGAAGTCCCTTTGGGAATGAAGAGTATTGAAAAAGTCAAAAATCTATTTCTGCCTCAAGTTTTCGGTATTATATTACTTCTTCCTTTTTTCGTCTGTGTGCTTAATTTTATCAGTGTTTCTCAGCTATATTAGCAGCAGTAGCCAAAGTCTATTTGGTGTGCTATCGCAAAGACTTGTGTTGTGAGGTGTAGCAGTTCTCATAACCCCCTTGAGTATCCTTTGTAGATTTTTGTGTACACTTTTGTCAGAAATTAAATTGAGATTTAGCCTTGAGTGCTCCTGAAATATGTTTGGTTAGATTCTGATTCACTTCATCCCTGTGAACATAATTTAATAACTTYTGAGTTGAAATGTTGGAAGCATAGTCAATCGTATCAGGTTTTCACATAATAAATAACTTCACAGAGCTCTGCAGATTTTTTTTTTTGACACCTTCCCCTAATATGTGTTTATGCTTACCATTTTTCCTTGAAGTTATCTTCTTGTAATACCTCTCTTGGTATGCATGAATACTTCTCAACGTTGAGGGGCATCGTGTGCTGTTGCTTTGCAAACTTCRTTATAGGGAGGGATTGATGGGAGGAGGTCTCGATAGTTATGGGTGACTGTTGATATTGATCCCTGCCGAGAGCTTGGATATGTCTTGCCCTGGACAGGCTTATGTAACTTTTGGTCTGYGGCCAATGTTACTCTTGGTAGGCATGGAAGGATGTCACCATCGATTGCTCTCAGTGTTGCGTGGTATCGATGCCTGTTGAATTCCAATCCTATTGATAAGGTCCGATACTGATCTGTCACTATGGAGCTCTATTGATAGGTGCTGATGGTACTCGTTCTGGGCAGGCATGCGTAGCTTTTGGGTTGGGGCTGATGTTCTTTCTAGACGCCGCTGACTATTGACATTGACTGTGATACTGGTAGGCCTTGATGAGTATTGATTTCCATGTGTGTTGTGAGGGCATAACAACCATGGCTATAATCCTCATGGGCTTTTTATGATTGTTTGAGCAACTGGTCTTTTCAATAATTAAGTATSTTTTTTCTAAACATCAATAGGAATCTCCTGTTCTCTTCTGTAATCTGTAGAAGTTTGTAAGAAAACCCCAAATATCAGATTAACTTTTGCTTTAGATGACTTACAGTTTTGATAAGAGCACCTGACGTAGTTTTTTTTTTTTTTTTTTAATTTAGCAAAGCCTTTGTTCTTTCTAGTGAGCAGTATAATCACTTAATTTTGAGAGATAGATTAAGAGCAAATTATCTTGAATTTGAAAATGAATTTGCTGGATTTTCACAGTGTAATAATGTTTTTCTTCCATTCCCCAAAGCAATTAACATTTGATGAGTCAGCATTTACCAAGAGAAATCTTTTTKTCAGCTGTTTCCAACTATATCTAAAACTGTGTCTAGCTTTAATGTAGTTCAGTAATAAGACTGAGTTTTTATTCCTAGTCCCCGTCAAACCATGTGTAATCCTACAATTAGTACATTTACTTCAGAGTCCGATGTTAAAACAAGCCCTGGAAAGTAGAGGCACGTGCCCGCATAAAACGTCCGCCGTGCCAATGCCACATTATTCAGAACATCTTCACATCAGAACATTTGTTGGCTTTTAAGCTATTCAGCTTTGTAGCTAGTAAGAGGTAAGGCTTGAGAAAGGCCCTGCAAGAACACTCTCTAGCTAAATCGTGGTAAGCAAAGTGAGTAGATGTTAAAATGGACCGTGATGCTGTTTGGTGCAYGTGAGCGGATAGTTTACCCAGAACATAAATACTCCTGCTCACACCCAGCCTGTTCAACTGTAAAAGTGGAATGTATTTCTAAGCCTAACAAAATAAACTGAGATGTGATAATAAGCCATCCAGTTTAATAAAGGAATTTAGAATTCTGACCTAATTCCTTTCCAGAAGGGTTTATCACTAACTTATAAATAACTTACAGGTCTAAGGCATGTCAAGGGAGAATAAATTAGCAGAATAAACAAAACACTTGGAGATTTCCAGTCCCTGCTGCTAYGACTGTCTTGGGGAAAGACTGGGAGAGGAGGATGCTAACATCTGTGCTTAGGTTCGTTTTCTGGCTGCCTTAACTCCATTAGAGAGTTGAGTCCAGAGAAGAATAGGGWACGGTGGAAATGATACCTGTCTCCTGATGTGTTTATTGCTGTTTTTATTTATGTCATAGTGAGGAGAGAGAGAACTGCAAATGTAGAACATGGTTGCAATCTAAACTGACCTTTTCTGTTATCATATAAGAAGTTTTAGTTGGTTTTCCCTGATGGCTGCTGCTGTTTTAGTGACTCAGTATGACCTCTTGTTGTGAGTGGACAGTTGAGATATATGGTATTACCTTCCCTTCCAATTTTTGGAAGTAAAAAGTTCAAACAAATCCCCAGCTGCGTATGTCTTCTTTAATTCAACAGATACTTTTGTACATTGCGATATGAGCGCATGTGTGCATATATTCCTGTTTATATAAGATTATATGTGTTGTTCTGTTGTATACGTTATTAAACAAAATGAAGAAGTATTAGAAGTATCTAACGTAATATTTCATTCCATCGTCATTGAGTACATTTTTTTAGTAGGTCTAAAATCATTCTCAYCTTTTTTCTTAATGAAAAGCTCTTAACTGAGTTTTAGAAGATATAAGTAGATTATAATGTGATAGTTCCATATGTGTGTGCTTTAAATATAGTTGTACTTGAAAAAAGTAAAGAAACAAATTCTAAGCAAATYTTCACATAACTGGGATCAAATTCTGGAGGGTTGCCCCTGCCCCCATACTCTAGTGATTTTGTACTTCAGGAAGCTTGGCATTTTCATATTACCCAGCGGTATTTTGATAGGAGTGGATATCTGACTTTCTCTTTTACTTAGACTTTAAATCTGTTCCTAGCCCAGTCTCAGAGCTGCACGTGGTATCCTTGCCAGGGGCTGATTACAGCAACGCTGGTGTAAGCTGTTTGTTCTTGCTCCTTGTTCACCTTGATAATGAACTAATGAATTTACTTTTCTCTTTTTGTTCGTACAGCTGGAAGTTGAGATCACAGATTTAAGCGGGAAAATCATTGATGGCCCAGTCCGTCTAGACATTTCTGTAATTGATCAAAATGATAACAGGCCAATGTTCAAAGAAGGACCCTATGTTGGTCATGTCATGGAGGGATCTCCTACAGGTAAGTCCATGCCAGTCATATGTCTATGAATTACCACTGACTAAGTTCTGCCTATTGATAAATGTATCGTTTTTATATTGGACATTTTTTCTTTCTGACTTTGTGGCTCACTGAATCCCTCATCACATAAGGAGGTGAGAGCAGCCTTTTGGGACAGTGAGTAATGATTTTTTGGAACAGTGAAGTTTCTCTGCTAAAAGAGAAACAAATGCAAAACAATATAGCTTGGAATGAAAGCCTGGGCTTAGGTTTTCACTTTGTTATTCATATGTGGTATCAACAAAGATAACCCTTAGGATACAATTAAGATTCAGACCAAATAAAACATGTACAGTATCTCTTCAGAGTGGAAATTCCACCTATTCTCTGTAAGGTTGTCTGCTGGCAGGGTGGTTTTTATTTGCTTATATAGTACTGGGTGAGGTAAATAATGGGAAGAAATGGAAAATGCATTATAAATATACTGGTACTGTAGGGCAGGTTGGGATATTGAACTGCGTTACCTGTGTAACAAAATAAAACCACACTTTGAGAATTAAAGCCAGTAATGAAAGTGTTGTGCTGAGGTCACTGAAGATTTGATTATGAAATWGTGTAAAAATAAAGATTTTTTTYYYCCCAAATTCTGGTTTGGATGCACACAGCCATTCTAGCTAAATTCTTCCTGCAGACACAAGCTGAAGTAGTTCTCTTCAACTTTCATCCTCAGCTGTGGTGCAGTTTTGTTGCGAGTTGTTAACCAGCTGTTGCATTTCACTCCAGAGGTATCTCCACTGCGTTTGTAAGCAGTAATTGTACGATCAGAAAGCATAATAGAGTTAATTGTGAGCTCAGGGAAAGAAATCTAAATGATGGAAGCCCCCATGAAGATCAGTGGAGTGATCCTGATTTCGCTCAGATCAGAGTTGCAGGCTGTGTATCTATATGTCTTTCTGTGCATCATTAAACGCAAGGCTGTATCCTCTGTACACAGCTGAACCTGTGCCTGAGTTTAGACATGGTATTTGGGATATTTAGGCATACTGAAATATTTTGAGATGAAAGCAGGAGTCAAGTGTGTTATATTGCTATGAATATTTAACGTTCGTTGAAGTTTAATGCAGTRACAATGTGCTTTGTTTACTGTGAACAGGGTAGACAATACCTTTCACTTTAGTTGCTATGTTATATGTTGATAGGAGTAGATATTATTTTTGCTCTTATTTTATCATTTGTGTAGCTTCTACAAATTATGTMACCTTCTCAGCAAATTTTACATTACACATATAGCTGGGATTGTTTGATCAGCTGCAGGTGTGAAGTACATGATGAAATGCTCTTTTGTCAGTGTTAAGATAATGTTAGTTTACTTCTRCCACCTCTCCTTATATTGAGACATGCTTCTGATTCAGTATGCATGTTCCTCGGTCCAACTCGCAGTGCATTTTTCCTATCGTTATCTTCATCGTCCATTTTCTCCTACTTCATTTTGGTATATATCCAYGTGGCATTTGGAGTTACGATTATCTTACCTGTTAATTGAAGTTCGAATAATTTTGTTCATCTTCAGCTTTTGTCYTCTCCCTTTTTCCTCCAGATAACCCGTTAAACTTTGTAGCCTTCTTTTCCTGGTGCCAAGAGCACCAGTGCTTGCAAATTAGGCTGTGCAAAAGGGAACCAATGGAATCAGTTGTCAGCAAGAGTCTGACATAGTTCTGTACTGCAGYAGCACTCCGTCAACCAAGATTTTGTGTTGTTTACATCTGTTTTCCTTAGTTCTTCAAATCTAGTGGCATRTGTTTTAAAATTACTCATCAGATTTTGCTGTCTTTCTGCTTGCAATCAACAGTTGCACTGGACAGCTTGAYAGAAATCTTCATGTGCATGAGTTTGCATGTATGTGCATGTAAATCAACATGTTCTGGTTCCTTTTTACTGTACTGAAATTACGTTGCTGAATTTCTTGTTTGAAGTTCCAAAAGAAAGACTTTGCATTATATGCATAACCTTTTTGCCTATCACAGCCCACCTTACACCTTCATTCAAATTCTATATCAGCCCCATTCATCAAACTAATCCTCTGCAGAAAAATAAATAATGTACAATAAATAATGACTTGTTTTCATGATCACTAGATCAAAATATAAATGTCCATGGATGCAATGCAATGATGAGAGAAGTGTAATTACATTGGAAATGATRTAGATATACTACACTGTGACCTGAAGGAATTTGAGAATTTTTTTAGGGGTTCGGCACAACATCATCTTGTTTTAAGTTACTCGTTTCTGGGTTCCTGTATGTCTATTGATTCTAAAATTGCACTTGAACACTGTCTATATTCAGAAATATGAAAGAATTACTAATAAATCTTAGGGAGAGTTTAGCGATACCAGTTTAAATACATAGATCTTCATTTCAATATCCGAATGAAGGTCTGGGCTGGACTTCCTTTGGATTGCTGTAAGACTGATGTCCCAGGTTTCTCTTGTTTTCTAAGTGGCTTTTTTTCTCTAGTACTTTGAAGATTTAGTTCCTTGAWTAGGGTAAGACAAAGAATGCTTTGCCTTGCAGTGATGTTATGTATTTTTTGTTTTAATTTTTTCTAAATTCGCAGTTCAAGCTAAGCTGCTTCTTCTTTTTTTTTAAAAAAAACAAAAAAACAAAAAAAGAAAAACAAAAAAAAAACCTCTCCCATTGCTGCGCACCTTGTAAGACACCAAGGCAGTAATCACATGGTGGCTAGAGAACAGAAACAGCTTGAACATTTTGAACAAGCATGCACAGGCAACCTATTGCGATGAATTGCACCGTAATGAGATGGTTCTATGTGCAAGTCATCCTTTCGTTTCTCTCTAATTTTTGTTGGAGCTCCTTTGGGCTTTGGGACAGAACTAGGGTGTAAATAATAACAYTGGTAGCAATAGTGAAGTGGTTGTGCCTTAGCTTCTCCAAAGGATAGTGCATCGTCTTGCACGTGTTTAAAGTTCTGTATTTTTTCAAGATTGAAATACTGCACCAAGCAAAATATGACAGTTTCCCCTTGTAATGTACAACTGACCTTCTTTCTCTGCGACATATACTAGTTAAAATGAGAAAAAAAWTAAGAAAACATGGAGATAGTGTGTAATTTTTGTATTTATTACTACATGTGTCTATAAATAGTTAAAGAACCTTTTGTGCATACTCCCAACATCAATGTATTTTAGTGGTGTTTTAATAGATTTTTGAGTTACTAAGGCTACATTTCTGTACTCATAAATTTGATTTTTGGTTGTTTGGACAGCTAGTATTTTTGTGCCATCACTTTACTAAAGAAGAAAATATCTAGCGTTGTTACTGGGAATATAGAGCAGTATTATGCATCACATGAAAAATACTCACTAGTTTCAAGCCAGGGCTTGTCACAGGTTGTGATTTATTTTATGAGAAAAAAGTGTGAATGGCAGGCAATACAGCGATGCATTTTCTTATATGTATTTTTTTTTTCCCTTGGAGTGAATTTAATCAGCTATTTTCATGGAAACCAGTCATATTTCTGGAAATAGCCTAGAGTCAAATTCTTACAAAAGTACGCTGAAATGCATGTTTAAAGTGACTGTATGACCTCTCCTGGACAAATTAAAAATGTGGTGACTCTCTGTTTGGAAACAAACAAACAAAAAGCGAAAACCAGCCCAGCAGTTGAAAGGTAATTTGCATTTTTCCTATTGATTGCTAACCTCTCCAATTAGTGCAAGAGACTGGAGCCAACATATAACAGAAAAATGATACTTGAGGCTAATTCCATGACACCTATGGCAATATTTCTACAGGTTGTAATGGGCTTTGGCTTAATTGCGCTGCTGATTTCTCACCTTCTTGTTTTCTACCTTACGACACAGTGCGTTTCCTGTAGTTTGGAGACTTGTCTGATCTCTGCAGCTGCCAGCCCTAAGCTTTAGGGTCTGTGGTCTGCTGCAGACCTAAGCTCTGTGAGTTGACGRGGGGGGCTGTAATCTTACGAGTTGCATAGGCAGGCAGGGATGTTTGGAAAACCTTCCCCCKTAAATGGTTGAAAAGCAAGGGCTAGTTAAGTGAGCTTGGCAACCGTCTCGTTTCACTTGCTTGGAGGCATTTAGCAGAAATTATTTTAAACACATTTGACGTCGTGAAGTGACTTGTAATGGTATGTTGCAAGCCCATTGGGGTAAAACCTTACTGCAGTGGTTGGGAAAATTGCTTGAGAATTGCATTAAAACCCAGCAACTTGTTTTCCATGAAGCACAACAGCCAGAATACGTTACATTCCAGCTGAGGAACCCCAAAGCAGGACTGGGAGATGTCTRTAAATAATTACTCGAAATAATAGGACATGTAAAGATGCAAACAGAAGAGGGAYGTTCAATATCAAAAAATAATAATCTGTAAAACTGGATAAAACACGAGGAAGCGTCTGAAGCACTGAATGTCATTGATAGCTGTGCACTGTATACAAGTACATGGCTGTCATCCAGATAAATGAAAACTGGTTCCAAAGGTGGCAGCTTTACATCAAGAAGAACATGCCATGCTGTCTTTTTACACTTAACCCAACAGCAACAAGAAGATTAATACATGAATGAATATTAACATGTTTGGATGTGGTAGAGGAGAATGAAAAGATACCAGGAGAAGTAAACTACAGACTGGCCTAACAAAGTGGCCAGGATACTTTAGACATCTTTTTCTGGCTGCTGTGCAGCTTTTGTCACCCTTRATGCATTTCAAATATTATGGGATTGGGCTTTTTGACTCTCTTTTTTTTCATTCTTTGCAATGTCTGCTGATTCATGGAATAAGAGTTACCAAATCTGTAAAATGCTTAAAATTGCATTGAATTTGGTGAGCTCTGCAAGCCCACATCTTTCCTGCGGCCTGTAAATCCAAGAACATGGTGGTGCATTTAAGAGCTTTCCTCTAGTCAAAAGATAGGAAAGACAGGCTTTTCCCAAAGAAGCTCCAGCAGAAGAGAGCAGTGAAGGGTAGCATCTCTTTTCGTCCAGGTAAAGGTAGCACCTGATGTTTCCCAGTGTCTTCTGATTCTGTCTATATCAGTGTCTTCTCCGTACTTCATGCTTTTTTATCATAAAAGTTACTGTGTTCTATGTGCATGTTTATTCATGTTTTTTAACACATTGCATGTGTGTTTTGAAAGGATTAGATTGGAAGAGTGCAGGTTATCAAATTCTTAATAGCGTTAGAAAGAAAATGGTGTCAACAGTGACACCCCTTAGCACGAGCACTGAACGTCAGTTAGGTGAGAGGTGCAAGCCTGAAGCAGGACGTGCGTTGCGTGTATGTATTGGGCTGATGCTTTGCACTTTGCTGAATCTTATGCAAATAGGGAGATTTGCAGAGTGTTTGAGGGCCGCATGTATGGAAACTGCAATCTGTTTAGCGGAATACACATACCTTGTGTAAAACTACTTTACCAAGCAAAATACTTTCTAAAATTTGCAGTTGGATAGAGTTTGTGACTGTAATGAGAGAATCAAAGTTAGATTATTTGAATAAGAACTGCAGAAAAGATACAATCAAAGCAAGGAGGTACATTTTGATGGGTGTCAAAACGTACTTTTAAGTGAACCACAGGCACATGCTTGAAGTACTGCTGATGTAGATGATGGTCGCAAATTCAAACAATGAAAAAAAAGTTTGAGACAACATCAAAAGCACTTTTCTGTGTTTTACAGTTTATAAAGAGAATAATAATTATGAATGCTTTTTGATATTCCTTGTAATAYGAGGAATTATGCTGAACTCATTTGGGGATTCACCTAATATAAATCAGTATTTCCACTGAATCTACAGGGGAAAATGCTAAACAGATTTAATTTTCAAATGTGAAATGGAAGCTTGCATATATGTATTGTAGGCCTGCTTTGTATGATATAGGAATACTGATGAATTTTAATAATAAAAAGTAAAATACTGCAGTTTGTTTTGAGCTTTAATTATAGGAGTCTCACTAGATAAATCCTTAATAAAATAACAAAACAATAAATATAAATAACAATAATAAACAGTATAGCAATAATAAATAATAATAATTTTATTAATAAAAGATAATAAAATCCTTACTAACCTGTCTGCTAGACCCTATCTTGCTCCCAGTTGGATAGGCACGATCTGCTAATCTTGAGGAAAGTACTTTGAATTTCTTCTCTCATCTTGTATTTTATTATTCTGATTTGATCCAAATTAATTGTTTTCTCCTAAGCTAAGTGAAAGACATTTTCCCCATGCTTTTTTTTTAATTTGTTCTTTGTCAAATAAAGCTTRTAAAGATATAACTTAGCCTTGTTATGCTATGTGTAACCCAACACTAAAAAATGAAACTTTCAGTGTCATGTATTCTGAAAAAAATTTAGGAAAAGAGCCACTTTGACTTTGCCTCTGACTAAACAGAATTGTTGAAAATTCAAGTGCGTGTTACAACCTCTCTTATGGATGGTGCCATAGCAGGTTTTGAAGATGCATAAATTCTTTTTCAGTTTCTGCCAGCTAGCTGCTAAAGGTATGTAATGAGTGCACTCATTATTTCATACTGAATTATTCATATTTTTTCTCAAATGATCAGTAGAAAATCTTAGAAGTATATATAGRTCTAAGCCATAAAGGTGAAATGTCTAACTGCATCCACCTCAAAACTATTTCAGAATTAAGAGTTGAAATCCGGGCTTTTTTGAGTGAGAGCTCTGTGTGTTGCTGCAATACCTTGGTTTTCCTGGAGGTTTGCAATGTCAAATGTCACACATTTAATTAAGAAGCTTGTTACCACGAGCTGTTGTGAAAAACAGGTATAAAGCGGTTCAAGGACTCTGACAAGTCCAAGGAGAGCGTTCACCGTCCGCGGCTTGATTGTTCGGCGCGGTGGGATTTAACGAGACGCTGGCCCGGGAAGCCGCCGGGTTGAGGGACTCGGGAGCGTGCAGGGCAGCCCGGCYGCGGCACCGCAACCCTCAGCAAGTTTACTCATTTCTTTCAAGCTCTTTGTACACCAGCCTATCAATGTAACAGACATGAACTGGGCAGAGATATCTTTAACGCTAATATTTTTGATTTTCAAACAGAAGCTGGTTGACTAATTATGCACAGTGGCTTTGTAAATACTAGGAGAAATTTGTTTCCAGATCTATGTGTGGATAAAATATATCTGTAAATATATATATGTATTGTATTTATACATAGCAGAGATGCTTCAACGTGTGCAGACGTATGGATACTTACCTAATACTTTCGTAAGCCTAGGGATCCTGGGATTTTCTAGTYACTGTGTGCATCTACATAATAAAAAGAAAAGGTGATAAATAGGCTATGTATTTATAAATCTTATAGTATTATGGCAGACAGATGTACATCCAATCTAATCTGCCCTTGTATCTTGAATGACCCACTGCAGTATTGCGCAGTCATCGCCAGGTGCACCCAACTGTGCCACTGTTTCCAAACTAGTACATTTTGAGCAAATTAAAATAATCTCGAGTGTAGCAATTAGTAATTCACTGAGGCTGAGTATGTGGTAGGAAYGTCTGGAAGCAGGAGCCTGCAGTTCACTCCAGGGTTCAATTATCCTTGATTTTCAGCAGAAATAGGTTAGGCTCAGAAAAAGCTCCAGATCACCTGAGGTGCCCGGGTCAGAGTTACTGACCTGCTCGTAAGAGGCAGAGATGCTGAGCCACCCCCTTCCTCGGCCCCAGACATAAAATTCGCCTTGACTCTTGTTCTTGTTAGTGCATAAATGACTTGTTTGCTCACTATCCCTCCTGCTAAAATGAGCTTTCATCTGCTTTCTGTAGTTACACAGTAACACACCAGAAATTAGTCTTATAGCCTGAGCAGCGTTAATGCTTAACGTTATTGAATGTATTATGGTCTCTGTRCTTGAACGTTTCATATAGTAAAGTATCCTCTGTAATACGCTTCCAGGCACAGAGCAATCAAAGCAGAGATGAGTAGTTGTTTGGGCTGCTCTTACGTTATAGCCCAGGTTCATTAAATAAGAACAAGCATGTTCCTTAATTAAAGAACAAATGRATTTTTAAGAAAGCGCTGGCGTCCGTTCTGGCTCCTGAAGAACAGGGTCTCGAGTGTGCTTCTGTGATTCAATATTTAACTTCTTGCAAAGGGGAAATTTATCTATGCACTAATATGGTTACAAGTGGGTTTTGTGGCTGTTTATGCATCAACTTCTGCCCTCTTAGAAGAGGGAAGGATGAGCTTTTGAAAGGCTTAAGCAGCTTAGGCTCAGGGACATCACCATCCCTGTAGCCAAGTGAGTGAAAGATAACGTAGCGTCTCAAAAAAACGCCCGGCGCTGTGCGGCGTGCTGCCGAGGAGGGGGAGACCACCGCCCCCGGGCGGGCTTTGGTGCTGGAAGAGCTCGGTTTGCGTTGGTACACCTCTAAACCCGGCGGGCTGTCCTGCGCGCTGGGCTTTGAGTCGGTGCCTAGTCGTCTCTCCCGTCCCGCTGTGTTTCCTTTGAGCCCGTAAAAGCGCGTGAAAAGGTGATAAATCCCCACAGCTTGCAATCATGTGCTATAAATTTATTATATGATTTGGAGACTGATGGTGTTAGATACAGTAGTTGAGGGACTACCCACCTTGTCCTCTCACTCGACTGGACGTAAATCCTGGGACTGTGCGTTTTATAACCCAGTTTTACAACGCGGAGCGTGGTTTCCTCTGGCAGCCGTGCCGGGGGGCTGCCGCCGGTCCGAGCCCTGGAAGCGGGCAGCGCGTTCGTCTTGGCGCACAGCGCCAGAGGTCAATAGGCAGGTCCTTAAATTTCCGCTTTTTATTAAAAGCAGATCATTGCTGAACAACAGGATTATTTCTTTTTTTTTTTACTTCTTCTTATTTATTTATTTATTTATAGGTTTTCCTTAATATTATTTGAAAGACACTATCAGCTAGATAGCACCTTAAAAAAAAAATCAGGTTCATTTAAACTGTGGGTTCAAGCTTTATGGCTTTTTCCTCTGTTTTTCCCTTTATTTCATTCCTCCCTATCTTATTATTTCCCTCCCCCATCCCTTATACAAATAGTGCCTGGGGGTTAAATTGGAGCCTGTAGACCTGAGAAGCCAAAGGAGAAGATACCACTAACGTGCTTCAAACTACTTAAGAAAATTTTTTGAGAGCAACTTTTTCTCACCCCAAGAATAATCTGCCAAAGATGAAGTTTGTTGTTGGGTTTCCTCGGAAAAAAACTCTCATACCGATGTCAGCTGCTGCAGAGGCTAGACCAAGAATGCCTGGCTGAGTCYGAATCCCAAACACAAGAAATGTGTGCGACAGACAGGCTGGCGGTGGAATCTCGCGGTGGTGCAGATTTCTTGCTTGTCGTCTGTCTTTTGCTTATCTGTGTTGGAAGCTTCCAGTAGAAACGTCTTAAATACGGATCTGAAGAAATATTGACAGATGCATACTCAAGACGGTGATTTTTGGAGCGAAACGTAGCCCGCTGGTATTATGATTTAACCTTAGAGCAGTGAAGCGCAGTGATCATTACTGCAGCAGTTATCAGAAGGAAATTCTACAATTTTTATATGCTTCTAAGTTACACTATTTTATAAGCTTCTACCCTTAAAAGAGGAGGGGGAAAGGAACCCCCAAACATCTTTAAGCATAACTTACCTGGCAAAAACTTGAGATTTAATTCTCTCTGCTGTTTTAAGAAGCACTGTAAATTCTTTGAAGTTTAATAAACGATGATGACAGTCGTAGCCAGGACAGAGGAACACCTTGAAAGTGCAAACGGTAGTACGTGGCGGTATTTAGAAACCGCTCAGCTGCAGCAATTGCTTTTGAAAGGGGAAAAGACTTCCCTTATTGCATATCAAATTATATGTTATTCCACAGATGGCAGAAATAAAACATTTGTAGCCACTGTATCTATATTTTTCTGCCTATTTTCTAATTATGAATGCCTGGGATTACAGACAATGAAGGTCTATTTGAGAAATATTCTGAGAGAATGAAATCCAGCTCTAATTTTCAGTCACAGTAAAACCAAAAGTATTTAAATCCTCTGTGAAGAAAATTGCATGAATGAACCTAAATTAATTCGGCTTTAACAGTTGTCTCAAAGTGATTGATAAGAAAACGTCAAAGTGGAACAGTTTTCTGTGGTCGACTCTTAACATTATGGATTGTTTTTCAGATTTTCTCTACAAAAAAATTCTGGGGAAATTGGCCCGAGTCTTTCAAAATGTTGCAGTAGTAACAGAAGTGCGACAAAATTACGTATTTGATGCTATAACGGTTCTAATAAATTGTCCTCACGTTTTTGTAATAGCGCTTACTTCAATTCCAGCTCCCTTTTTCTCCCTACAACACCATAACCCGGGTCACAGGATAAGAAGAGTGAGAAGGAGGGAAGGTTTACCGCGCGCCTCACGTGTATGAACCCTCGTGACGGCGCTGTGGTAAAACGGCGTACGTGCAGGACCTCGACTCCCTCAGCCTGCACCGCTTCAGCCAGCCTCCGAATGCTTTTCAGCAGCGATCGTAACCAGTGAGATAACACTCAACGTTTATGGCTGATAATCTCATTTTACTGTGATCAAATATGCGAATTCTAGGTCTAGTCTCCCTGTTAATACCTTTATGGCTGTTCATCAAARATAGCCTTGTCAGCAGCACGCAGAATATCTGGTTTTCAGATATTCGGAGGGGAAAAAAAAATCAGAAATTTCTGAAGAATGCTCGTTACAGGAAAAAGAACAAATGCCACAAAATGTGGAAAATATAATTTCAACTACTATCTTCCTTCCCCCCCCCTTTTTAATCTAGTATCAGTGCAGACGACCAGCGTGGCTTCTTTTCTAGGCCAATAGCTGAGAAAACAAAACTGGGAGCCAGGAGTTTTGCTCCCTGGTTGGAGTAAGGCTGTATTTTCCCTTCTGCTTGCCGGGCACCCGTTCTCTAGGCAGAGGATGGGGGTGCTGCTGCTCACGTACCTGCCGGTCCGAGGCAGTGCGATTCCYCGCCGTCCACGGCCTGGGAGATCCGAAACAGGCAGCGAAAGTTCCTGTGGTTGCGCTGTGTTACAAGTGCCTGCGCTGCCCCCTTCTACCCCGGCAGGCTTGACGAAAATGAATGGAAAAGGTTTTCTTGATGGTTTTCTAGTAAAAAGGAAAACTGAACATTAGGGAACATTGTGGATTTCAACTGGAAAATGTTTGACTTTCAGGTTTTCRGTTTGGTACGACAGATTGACATTATCTAACAAWTTTTTTTTTTTTTATTCTAAAGCAAAAGTAAAAAATAGTTTGGTTAAAACATTTTGATTGAATTTTTTTCCCCCCACTATTTTGATTTCTACTATGTCTAAAAAATACTTTAAAAAACAGAGACTCCTGTCTTTGTGTGAAGTATTGTGCCGRTGAAGATGATGTATGACTTCATCCTTCGGGTTGTTCTGTCCCAGCTAAAAATCCRCTATTGAAAGGGATATTTACAGAGGAATCAGCATGAAGTTTAGCATTTGTAAAAGACAGTTTTCATAAGAGTAGAAGTATTTACTGATAGTTCCAAGTGAGAAGAGTGTGGTGGAGAACATGGTTTGGAACAAACCGGGAGCCTCCAGCAGCGTGCGCAGCCCCGCGCCCTGGCAGGGCAGCGTGCGGCCCCGCGGGATGCGGCGGACCGCAGGGGGTGGGATTTGGCCGCTCGTTTCCCCTGCGGAAGCTCTGATGGGGGTTCGGGAAATGATGTTTGCACCAGGAGTAAAGAGCATGTTCAGCTCTTAGYATCTTTTTATTTTAATCATCCAAGGCGTTGTTAGTAACTTTGGCAGGGAAATTTATTTTTAATGTGATTTTGAAATGGAGACGCACTCCTGCAGACAAAGCGATTTTAATTAATGAAATGATTTGTGGTACAGTGCAGRGTATGTCCATGGGGTCGTATGATTGCTCCTTCAATGAATATACATTATGTATTTTCTTCCAGGGTACTCAAGGGTGTAATGTTATTAAGTATGCAGGAAACCAGTATTTCTTGGCCTCATTGCTTTAGGCTTTAAGAGGCCGGCTAATACTTGACCTCACAGGGGGAAGGTAGGTATTTTTTTTTCCCCCCACACTGAATAAAAGCCCTGTGAATTGTGTTTGTCAAACCTTTTCTCACTTTTCTCGAATGAAGATATATTGATTTGTTGCTCCAAGCTGTAATCTATCATGTGTAGTGCCAAACAGCTCCTTTGGGCTTTGGAGCCACTGCCAGAGCATCAGTATGTTTTTGTAATCTGAATTCTCTGATGCTCGGTTAAAACTGTGTTGAACAAGCATTCTTTTCTGATGTTGGCATTTATGAAAGTGGTCTCTCTCTTTTTAAATGGACTCAAAGTCAGAGTGTGTAATTCCTGTAAATATTCTTGATCTATTATTTCTTAACATGTGCCCTGTACTTCTGTGCTGTATCTGAAAAAAATGGGAGGCATCTGAAACMGTTAGATTCAAGGGAGTGTTAGTGAGGGATTTCTTTGTTTTTTCTTGTCAAATGACATTTCTTTGTGTCAGCTGAGATCAAGTATTATTAAATAAACAGGTGTAGAAAAGTCAAATTCATGCAGCACTGTTATTTCTAGATAATAATGTACTGCAAATATCCAAGACTTAGGAGACCAAAATTGCAAGCTTAACTATTTAGCGTGGAAAAATCATTCTTGCTACGTTACTGTACCTCTGATTCAGAATACGGTGCTAGCCTAGGCTCAGGCCTATTTATTGAGATTTTTGCATTTTCTATTGTGCTTGAACAGGATTTTGTCCAAAACTTTTCTTTTGAAATATAATTTGCTACCTTCATTTTCTTTTATACTATACTGTGTGAAACATTAATTAATGTTACTGATTTTGTAGTTTGAATTGTGTAGCACCCACAGCACCTTTGCTGGGAAGCTCTGTAGCTAAGTATTGTTACCCTAAGCTTTCACAATAAATTCTCTGATTCAGCACCTAGGTAGCATTTTTACTCTTCACAAAGTTCTCCTTTGGGGCAGAACACCAATTATAAAAATGCAGCCCCAGCAGTTGCATGATATTAAAATGAAATTTATGCAGTAGCATATAACAGCGAAACAAACTGTTAAGCAACATAGTGTTCCTGCCTATACGCAACATTATTAGGTCCTTGCTCCCACAGGCTGTGGCGAGGAAGTGCTGCAGTCAGAAGAATTGTGTGTCTGCAGGGCTGGGCTGCTTTGGAGAGAGCCCTGGCRTGGAGCCGGGCAGCGTGAGAAGAGGAAACATCCCGCTGATCTCTCTGAATGGAGCTTGCTTGGGCTTCTGCCCCTAGGAGACAGCAGTTCATATTTTAAAGTGAGAAAAATAATGTTTTCCTCTTTTGGGTAATTGGTATCCAGGATCTACAACATTATTCTCAGAGAAAATAAAAATACTGCTAGGAAGAGCTAAATAAAAATSGTTTAAGGTTCTGGCAAGTTCCACAGTAGTTGTAGGAGTAAGTTGAGGACTGCCCAGAGGAAGCCCTTGCCCTAACACCACTAGGAGAATTTCTGGTAAATAAAGAGTTGTCAAGCTTTGAATGGATATACATAGAAACCAAAAGTATATCATAGAATGGTAAGGTTGGAAGGAACCTCTGGAGATCATCTAGTCCGACCCTCAGCGTAGCCCATATGGGGAATATAAAATTAACTCTTCTAARCAGAATTCAATTGCATCTAAGAAGGTATCTTGAAATGTTTGTAGGGTACCTGTGAATACATGGGGTGTGCCTGCCATCACTGCTGCGTAGGAGCATGCTGTACAATGTTAGTTAAACAAATGCTTATTTAGCAAGGGAAGTTCACGATAGATTTCACAGAAATACGAGGGGCAGTTCTATTACTGTTCTGCAAAGTATTTTTGGAGATAAGTCGTTCCCAAGCCCAGTAGGCCAGGGCTTTGTAGGCACTCAGTTCATCGCTGTTGTAGAAMAGGACCAGAACTGTGGAAAACAAAAGCAGTAGAGGCACATCAGCATTTTTTAACAGACAGTGTAATGGATCATGAAATTGCGTACATTACTGTTTGGACACGCTTGCAAACATTGTTTTGCAACCTTCTAGTTTTTCATTTAAAGAGCTTTACCTTCTTAATTTTAAGCTGAACAGTATCATGGTTTCTGTTAACAAAAACCTACAGTGCTCAAAATCATTACAAGACGAAAAGATAGACATGCCTGTTGGGTTTGTTGTAATCTTGCTTATTTGGCAGTTTAATTTTGGAAGGTTACACTTTCAGCAGATTTGGTATATGCTGCAGGCTTACTAAATAAGAACTAAAGAATTAAGAATTTGATCATATATTCTTAGCTGGGGAAAAAAAGTTAATAGTATAGCTTTTCCTTCCCAATTTCGTATTTTGAAGGTGTGCCATTGCTAGTTAAGATAATGTAGTTTATCCATCCTTTGGGCTCTTWTTTTCTCATTGCTACAGCTGTGAGAAGCAAAAGCTGAAATTATCAGCTTTGGGCTTCATTGCTATTGAATGAAGTTTTAAGTCTTTTTTCGTTTCAGTTTTTTCCCCTTTCTCCTTTTTTTTTTTTTTTTTTTTTTTTTTTCCCCTCTCCTTTCCTTCAAACTGATTAATTCTTTTGGAAGTAAGCAAAGCTTTTAGATTTTCCTTTTCCTGGTTTCTGGTTTACAACTCAGTTGTCAGTTCCTTTACAAGTAGTTACTCGTAACTGGTAAGTTCAGGCGAAGGACATCACAATATTTTCCTCAATGACTATATAGGTTAAAGTAGTAGTTACCACATTTGCAGAATGTCACCCATATCACTGTAAATGGATGTGCTCATACTGGGTCAGGACACTGGCAGAAACATCAACTAATGCATGCTGCGGCTATTGCCRGCAGCTGTAGCAGCTTCCAGCTTCAGGCAGGTGATGCCTGAGGATGGATGCAACCATTCCTCCACACCTAAAGCCTTTMCAGAAAGGCTTTATCCCTCCAAATAGCTCTCCTACCTCTTGCCACTCAGTCCCATGCTATCCCATGCTCAGTGCCCGCTGTGACTTCCCAATGGACATGGTTCATCTCAGCTGCACGAGCAGAACTGGTCCTGGCTGCCAGTGAGCCCCTGGTTGCTTCTGGGTTCGACATGTGCATTAACTGTACTCTCACTTAAGAAGTGTTGTTGTATTTGTGTTGTAACTGGCGTATGTTTGCATTTCTTTCRCTTGTCCTAAGGGTTTCAAGCACTGTGTCATTGGTGCTAGAATAGAAAAAATATTTTTCTTGACTTTTGCGTGCTGGTGTTTTCATAAGCGTGTCTGTGGGGATGGGGAAGGGTGAAGCTCCTTAAATACTATTAAATTTGCTTAGACTGCATCAACCAAAGAACTAGAAAACATAAAAAAGGATTAATTAAGAGAAACAGAATTAGGTAGGGTTTCTTTGTTGTTGTTGTAGCTGCTTTTAATACCTAAATTATGTTTTCTCTTGCAAATCTAGTATACCTTAGCTGTAGGCTAGCCCTTAACATGGTCTTGGAATGATGACCTGTTGAATGCTAAATAGATGTTGTGGACCAATATTAATGAGGGTCTGTGAAGCTGTTTCCTTATTGCTGCTAGCCAAAGGGAGAAAAAGAAGGTATTTTCATGGTTTGCTACTATGCCTAGGGATACCTAATTTACATATGGCCTARAACTGCTGATCAGAGCTAATCTCTGTGATCATTATAGCTTGAAGAAAGGTTTAATATTCAGGACTTTCTGAAGATTTTTCTAAACAAAAAGAGCCTGCTTGAAAGTGGGCCATTGGCAAGCCAGGAGTGTGTGTGGCTGCCAAGAATGTTAATGGCTTGATGCTGATGAGTGAGGACTTATGCTCAAGCCCTTATGCTCAATAAAACCTTTTGCAGAACTTTGTTGCTGATTTTTTCTCACTTTATTTTAAGTCTGCAGTAATGCACGCTTTTTCTTCAGATTTTTCTGAGTGGTCTTCACAGAACAAGAGACAGTGAAATGTGGCTGCCTGGTAAAGTCTTGGCTGCAGACATGGTTATAGTTATTGTCATTAGATGTCCTTAAAAGTCTCTTTCTCTCGACAGTTTTTCTGGAAGGATCTGCTAATTTGTGGTTTGGTCTGTCATCTTTGTTCTTTTTAGTGTGTAAAAAGAAGGAGTGTAAAACTTTCCAAAAAATTACTTCCCTAGTTTCTTTCTCATCACCTTTTTGTTCATCAGAGATATGCAAATTGATTACAAGCTTTTTTGTTTTGTTCATGATGATCCTGAGTCAAAAAGAACTGAAAAATGATGATAATGTGCCAGCTGATAACTTTGCTTGCCTTCCGTCTCTGTACACGGTGTCACAAATATTCTATTTTTCATCAGACTTCTGAGAAAACCAGTAGCAGTCAAATGGCTTCAAAGCAAGGGGCAGGATTGTTCACCTTATTCATCAATGACCTAGGTGAATGGAGAGTGCCTCCTCAGCAAGTTTGCTGATGGTACCAAATTGGGAGGAGTGGCTGATACAGCTGAAGGCTGTGCTGCCATTCAGAGAGACCTGGACAGCCTGGAGAGTTGTACAGAGAGGAACCTCATGAAGTTCAAAAAAGGCAAGTGCAAAGTGTCTGCACTTAGGGAGGAATATCCTCATGCTCTAGCACAGGTTATGGGCTGATCTACTGCAAAGCAACTSTATGGAGAAGGACCTGGGAGTTCAGGTGGACAAGAAGTTAATCATGAGCCAGCAACATGCCCTCCTGGCCAAGGAGGCCAATGGTATACTGGGGTTCATTAGGAACAGTGTTGCCAGCAGGTGCACGGAGGTGATCCTGCCCCTCTGCTCAGGCCTGGTGAGGCCACATCTGGAGTACTGTGTCCAGTTCTGGACTTCTCTCAGCAGGAGAGACATGGAGCTACTGGAGAGTCCAGTGTAGGGCTACAACTACAATTAGGATGCTGGAGCATCTTTCTTATGAGGAAAGGCTGTGAGAGCTGGGCCTGTTTAGCCTGGGGAAGAGAGGAGATCTTATTAATGCACACAAATATCTTAAGAGAAGGTGTCAAGAAGTTGRGGCCAGACTCTTTTCAATGGTGYCTAGAGGCAGGACAAGAGGCAACGGGCACAAACTGAAAAACAGGAGGTTCTACCTGAGTATAAGGAAGAAGTTCTTTACTGTGAGGGTGGCAGAGCACTGGCACAAGTTKCCCAGAGAGGTTGTGGAGTCTCCTTCTCTGGAGATACTCAAAACCTGCCTGGATGCGATCCTGTGCAACGTGTTCTAGGTGACCCTGTCTGAGCAGGGAGGTTGGACTAGATGATCTGCAGAGGTCCCTGCCAGCCTCAACCACTCTGTGATTCTGTGAGATTTCAGTCTGTGTATCTGTCTGGGATCCATTTATAAATGCATTTACAGCTCCTCTGCTGATGCAGTACAGTTTCTGCTACTTACTTGCTTGGCCTTTGCACTAATGTAAGTGGTTAAAAAAAAAAAAAAATCTCTTGAGGGTGCATTTACTTCTTAATGTGAAGGTATTTTTAAGAGGTAAGAGTCTCCTGTTATTTTCAGGAGATGAAAAGCTCCTGTTATTTTTGCAGATGTTTCTTTCGGAGGGATAAAGAAGTGAATGCCCCACTCCATGCTGTGTGTGCCCAATCTGCCCCAACAACCTGTAGAGAAACCGTTTCATAATTGGTTGTAGTGACCAACAGCTGTGATATGGTGTTGGTGGGGCCTCCTGTGGTTGCTGTATTTGTAYTGCTCCAAACAGACTTTACATTTTGTGGCTCTCTGTATAGTACCTGTGCTTTTTTCTGGGAACTGGGAAGTCTGGGATGCTTTACACCTACCAGAGCATGTTTTCTCATCTCTGCCTCCTGTTTCAGTCGTGGGTCCTTGCTAAGGAATGGGCACACAACACTTTGGGCCCGGACCCAGATGTGTACAAATCGGGACCTGAAACCATTTTTCCTTAYGGCACTGTTAATCTCTTTGGCATCACGGACACTCTGCATCTTCTCATGCATTAAACTGCAAGAGGAGGTATTTATTAACTTTAACTTTGTTTAGTTTGTTTCTTAAAGGGCACAAATTTGGGGATGTTTTAAGATATGGTTCATGAATTTTGACAAGTGAACATTTTATTAGGTAGCTTTGCTGTGAATTTTATGACTATTGTGAATTGTAACCTTGTCAGTGATATCAGTGACATTCTGTGTGGTTAGCGAGCCATTTGCAGYCTTCACCRATAAGAATTGCTAATAATTTGTTGAAGARTTAATATTTCTATGTGTTGGTAKATGGCACGCTTTGAAATGCCCTCTTATTCAATTTTTGCAAATAATCATTTTGAGAAGATCCCTTCAAAAAAATAGCGTTAGACTAGTTCCCAACACTTTGTACTATGCTGAGCACCTATAGCTTCACATTTTTACTGCTGAATGTATCACTTTTCGGACCAATCTGGGCACCCTCTGGCATAGGACACAGGCGTTAATTGTTACACCTACTTTTGAATTTTTGAGTGATTTTGAAGAACGTGAATTCTTGCTTGCTATTTATTTTTTTTTGCACGTTTGGAAATGGCTGCCGCAGTTGGCAGCTGCAAGTTGCCATGGAGATATTTCTGTAGACTCTAAAGGGTGAATGATAGTGTTTAAATGTGCTCATTATCTACCTGCAGTGTGCATATATATTTGTCTTAYATTAACAAAATCCCACTGGGTGGTTGAGATTTAATAATTCTTATGGTTAAATAACATAGTTGACATTACAAATTTTGAAGATCCTTTTCAGAGTTGGACAAGTAACTGTGTTTTCAGAGTCAGGTTTTAAAATTATTACAAAGTACRAAATTCAGTTCTTTGTAGGTTACACGAATTCTTCTGCTGTTGGGGAAGTTAAGAGCCGCATGCAGCCGTTTGACAGGATGGGCAGCAGAGTGCAGTGCAAGGGTGCGCATAGCCGCGGAAAAAGCCGGTGCAATGATGGGAGCTAAGGAGATTGCCTCTGAACCCCCTTTTCTTTCTTGATCTCTCTGCACATACACTGAATTCTTGCAAAGTTGTGTATTTCTACAAAGTTCTGTATTTTGTGAACACTTGAAATTTATTAAACAAAAATGCATTTAGAGCTCCAGTAAAGAGCAATCTCAAATCCTTTAACAGTGAGAATAAGGAGGTATAGAAAATGGTTGATTTGAGGATTCATTAGTACTTCTAGGATAAAGTTCTGAGTTTTAAATAGTAAGTTCCTGTTACATTTTATTAATATGTATCACCTCAACCCCTCTGGAATTTCCATGGTATTAGGCAGTAAATAACAATCTGCAATTGTTATAGTGCAATATAAATTGCTTATTTTTATATATAAAAGTCTAACTTTAAGTAGATCAGAATTACTTTGAGCTTGTTCTTGTGTTTTTGCTTACTGTAAGTTTTTGTTTGCTTTCAATTTAGTTTTGTTTTTAACAGATTTTTTTAACCATATTCATGGTAAAACGCATGAGTATCTATAGAGAAAATAATCGCACTATTTTACAATCCAGTGGCAAATCCGTAGAAAATCCAACAGTTGAAATGAAGATTGTCCTATAAAAATACCTTTATATAGGTATTTCAGTGTCAAAGGCAATATAGCKGAAATGGTGAGATCACTCCATTTCAGTACAGTTTTTGGTATTACTCAGAGAGATGCAGCTCCAGATGAGCACGTGGATTCTTTTTTTCTCGTCTTGGATTTGTAACCTTTGATATGCATGCCTCTGGTAAGAATATTGCAGAATTACTAACGTTTTTTGAGAACAGGTCTTGAGCTTCTTCCTGTAAGATAATCATCTGCATTACTTCTGTTTTATACACCGTGAAATTAGAAAGGTTAGAGTCTGTTCAATTTCTTCTGCATATATTAATTAATCTCTCAAAGTTTTCCTGAGTTAGGTGCTGAAAGTTTTTATTCTCACAACTGAAAATAAAAGCCAGGAGTGAAGGTTGGTTTTCCAGCTTGAGCTGACTTCCTTCCACGTACGTGTTGCTTCCTTTCCTTTYTCGTTTGTGTGGTTGCAAATAGTGTTCTGTAGGACCCGTCTCATCCGCTGCAAAAGGCAGCTGATGTGTGGTGAAAGATGATGTGCAGTGAATGAGACCAGGGCCGCAGAGGATGGAGAAGTATAAGCTTTTCTTTAGGCAGGTAGTTCACCACTTAGCGTTAACCACAATATTCCTGCTAATGCCAGCGGCTTGCACTATTCATTTGCTTTAAGTTAAGCGCCTAGGTCTGGCTCTTACAAACTTTTCTCTGTGTGATTTGCAGCAGATGGGTTAACAGCAGGCTGGAAATGTAACTGAGGTACTGATTCAGGTTATCTTTTCTATCTACAGTACCTGATTACAAATAACAGTTCCCTGAAGATGACACAATAAAAGCACTGAGTAAGAACAGAATTGATAATGTCATTAATTTATATTGAGGAACAGGCTTCTCCCTGTGTACTAGGTCATTTGGGAGCTCGGAGGACAACAAGGCAAACCATTTGTGAAATTAGGTGTCCCAACTTCTTCCTGCAGGAAAGCTCGAGTGGCTATTAACATGGTATCACTCATTCACTTATTTTCACCAACAGCTGTAGCCCTRGAGGATATTGAAAGCAGTGCGGTACGATAGCTTCTCTTAACTCACACTGTATCTTGTGGCTCGAGGACTTTCTGCTGAAGAGCTTCCATTTTATATAATATTATATAATATAATTTTATATAATTTATATAATAGCAAGATCTAAATGGTAGGCTGAAGAGAGCAGCCTGAGTCTGGGATGTTCTGGAAAGACCTGAGCGTGCAGCAGAAATCAGGCAGGACACTGAGCTGAAAGCTGCTTGTGGTTGTGCACACTGGTGTGCGAGTGGCCCCAGCTCCTGCTGCAGTGTCTTAGAATAAAGATGATTTAGCTTTGGATGGTGGTGGTGATCTTGCGGCAACTCAGAAATCCTTTGATAATTTTGCGCTGATGTTGCCAGTGTGACAACATTTTGTGATGATAAATGTCCTCTTTAAATTGCTTAGAAACCCTTCTTCTCTTTCAGATGCTACATAAGTCTAGCTGGGGACTAGAGGAGGGTGGCTGTGGTCAGACAGAGTGGGTGAGGTTGAAAAGGACCTCTAGATATGATCTAGGCAAACCCTCCTGTGCAAGCAGGGTCACCTAGAGCATGCTGCCCAGGATTGTGCCCAGACAGCTTTTGAATATCTCCAAGGATGAAGACTCCACAACCTCTCTGGGAAACCTAAGGATATTGATTGAAAAGAACAGGGAGGTTATAGGGGATGGAAGAAATCTCTGATCTTGTGAACAAGAGGCACAAGACCCCTCTGACCTAGCCTTGTTCTCTTTCTGTGTGGCCCTACTACGGTAGGGAGCTCCAGTGGCATTTGGTGCAGAAAATACATTTTCAGAAATGCAATAAAAGGAAATTCCAGAATAAGAGCTCCCCTGGATAAAATAGAGACGTAAAACTTTGCAGCTCTACTAGTTTGGGAGGCAATCTTGATAGTCTCTAATGCAGAAAAACAATACTACTCCACCAATGAGTAATGGGAAATGGGATGGAAGGAAACCTAAAGGACATTTCCTCCCTGAAGAGTACTCGCTGTGCGTTTTCCTGAGGGGGAGGTAACAATTTCTCTCCTCTAATAGAATTTAAAACACAGCTTTGCAGTATTTGTAGAATTTGGTTGTCATTGTTATAATAAGTGCACTTATTGTGCTAGCAAGATTTGGTAGGTGAAAACTTCATAGTCTAACTAGCAGAGATTCTCCCCCCCCCCCACTATTCAAGAGAAAGTACATTTGTAGGAGTTTTCTTTGTACTGGAGTTACAGCAAGCRGCTGAGTAGGGACTCCTGATTTCTCTTCCCAGCTTTGTTCCACGCCTCAGGCGTGAGAATTTGCATCAACTGGGAAGGCGGATCCTTATATGACCTTCTTTGATGAAATTGGTTAACTTTGAGTTAGTGTTTTTAGAACAGACAATAATAGATCTTCCTGCAAATCTATTATATGATATTCTTGTTTTGTTGTCACTGGTGTAGGTTATTACCTATCAGTCACAGTCAGCAACGGTGGAGTAAAAGCAAATCTAAACACAAAGTTCTTTCATTAACACGTGCATCAGCCTCAAAAGCAGTGATGTCTGCTAAAATAGACATCAGCCATCAAGCTCATGTTTCTTCTCATGGGCAGATAAAAAAAAAATCTAAAAAATAGTTTGTCAGTCTCTATTTATTTATTTTCATTTTCTCCCGCTTCAAAAGAGTATCAGAAAGAAAGTAGTCATTTGCCAGTCTTCCTAATCTCAGTTTGTTCCAATGACATGAATAATGACAGTTTTTATCATAGACTTATTTAAGTGTCAGGGAAAAGAAAAAAATGCAACTAAATGTCTTCATAGAGTAGCATACCATATTAATCATATTTTATGAGTTCTTCGTTTTCTCTTTGAAGCAATTGCAAATATGTTTACGTTTTGCATAAAAGGAAATGGCCAATCTCGTCTTAAAATCCCCAAGTCCTAGAATGAATCTATTTCAAAGCCTGGATCCCTTGTTAATCATCTTCCCTGCAGACAGTTAGCTTGGCAGAACAGGTCAGCGAATGTATATGTGTAGTCTATTCAAGCAGAAATTAAAAATGCATAATGGAATGAATATTTTAACTTAATTTAATTATACTTTTATCCTATGGAAAAAATATTGCAGGTATCCATTAAAAAGGAAACCTGATCTTTCATTTAGCCCATCAACTCTTATCTACTGTGAACACTGGAACATAAGCATAATATAATATATTTCCTTAGCTGCCTCCCTAAATATTAAAGTGATATAAAATGCCCAATGATCTGGAACTCTTTTTTCCTTGAGATCTGTGTTCACAAGACTGTCAGCTATGGCACTGGATAAGAAGAGTTATTGGCAACTGTATTTTATGGACTGAAATTATTAAATGATTGATAATAATTTGAATATTTCTCAATTCTTGATTTTGATGTGTTAGCTAATCCTGGTAATCTTATTAAAATCAAAATACTGGTGGTCCAAGGTTTTTCACTATAGCATGTGCAAGGCTCTTGCTAAGGGCTGAATTCATACCTGATGCCAATAAATCACAGGGAGGATGAGTGTGGCCCATTAATGTAAATAAGAGAGCTATACACCAAGAAAACTATACTCAGGCCTTTTGTTAGGACTTCATTCCTGAGTGAGGGTGGGATTTTTTTTTTTTTTTAAGCTTAACCACTGACTTGAAGCTGGATTAAGCGAGTAAGTCAGTTTGATGTCGGTTTTGAATAAGTATATACTTTGAAAAACCTACTTTACAACAGCCAATCTGTAAAACATTGAGAGTTTTGAAGAAACTTTCCTTTAATTGAAGTTTTAGGAGCTAGGAAAAAAAATTTACTTTATCACTCTCTCTTTGCGTGTCCTCTTTTTATGACTCTTTTACCAAAACGGTACCTTTTTATAATCACACAGGTGCAGTACATGAACTTGAGGACTTCCGCAAAGGAGTATTTTTCTCAATGGTTTCTCATTGCTTTGATGTGCTAATTTCTATTAGGAATAGTTTAGGAATAATTAAGGCATCTTGTGAAATAGACCTCTAGAGAGGCTGGGAGACACCCACTAATGATATTCAAGAACAACTGAAGGTGGCATCGTTCCAGTACATTAAATATACTGCGAGTTCTAATATTAAAACCTTCTATGTTGTTTTAGGTCTCATTTACGTTTTAAATGACAAAAGGAGAGCAGACGAGACCTATGCATTTATGATTATGAGGTTCCCCAATATACAGAAGTATCCTTTTCTTAATCCCTGTCTCATTAACGCTTTTTTTTTTTTTGATGGCTGCTAGTGTATTGCAAACAATTAAGCTTTCTGTCAGCTTTTTACTTGTTTTGTTTTGTTTTTAATAAACATAGCACATTCTTTGTTTTTATTTGCTGCAAAGGAGTCTCGGATGCATATATGAATCTGAGGTAGACGTGGTGTTAAGGCATCTCATAAAGTAGCAGAAGTGTTTTACCTTCTTCTGGACGGTGCTGGCGCAGCACAACATGCTGCCTTCAGAATTTGGCAGAAAGCTGCAATTGCACATAATTTCTGTGCTCAGAGAACCTGACTCACTCTGCTATTCTAACCCCCTCCCCATAGACAGTTTGTTTTCAGAAAGTATTGGTCTTTTTCACTAGTACTGCAATAGTTTTATCTCAGTCAATGAGCTTGAAAGGGTCGTTATTTTTTTTTGTTTGTTTTTTCCTTCACATCTTGTCTTTTTAGGGTTAAGTTCCAAATGTTGAAATGGCAAAAGAAATCTCTTGCTAAATGTATATGACAAATCCCCTACTTCCCTTGCAAATGACCATCCTTTTTTTTTTWAAAAAAAAAAAAAATATGTTGCACAGCTTGCAGTTAATGGAAACCCGAAAAGATAATGAGCTCTCTATTGCAGAACAGATGTATACCGCTCCTTTTATCATAAGGAATAGATTTACAGGAGAAAAAAATTGCACTAAGCCTTTGAAAATTTGCAGCTTTCCTGTCATTCCTTGCTGCCTATTATTACATGAAAAAGGGGCACTGTGGTAACTGAAAAGTCAAAAAGCAATTAAATAAAAGTTAAAAGGATACCAGGTTAAATGTGTAACAGTGACAACTGTTTGGTGGAAAGGGTGAAAAAAATGGAAAAGGACTGAGAGGAGGAACGATTAAACTACAGAAAGCGTTGCCTGGTAGTTCCCTGCAGACGCATTAATGGGGAGTAACTCAAGCCATTTGGCATTTGCCAAGTGCTACAAAAGAGAACTTACGGAAACCTGATGTCCGTAGCAGTTTTTTGAAGTAACATCGCTTACTCTGTTCTGTAGCTCTTCCACTTGTGTTCCTCCTACAGGGTGATGGTCAGGRCTTTTTCTGTAAACTACAACGGAGGCAACTGCCAAGTTACCGCTAGGATTCGCCGCTCGTGTATCGGATAAAGTATTTGTCCTTATTTCAGGTCCAGTAGAAAGGTCCCTCGTTCAGCAGCAGTAGAAGGCGAGCACGGGGCATCGTCGCGCAGCTCTCTGAGACTGCGTCGCAGTGTATCTTCCCTCCAAGACTTTGTAAATCAGAGTTCAACCGTAGCCACGAGGGCCAGTGCACTAATGCGCCRTTTCTGTGCTAAATTAGCAGTTATCTGAAGGACAGAGAAATTCAGAAGCTGCGGGGTATAATTGTTTCTTAATTACTTAATGTTTTGGCATGAAATTGTAGGTTGGAATGGAATTACAGTAGGAAAATAAAGGAAAATCACACCATCATCTAGACTCGTGAGAAACACCTTTAATAACAAGGTAGAGTCAGAGCCTTACACAGCCTTTCAGATTTAAGGACAACTTTCCAGGAGGTATGCTTGTTTTGAAAGCTGCATTTCATCCATAGTGCTCAAATCATTTCAGAGCATGCTTTATTTTTAATAGTACAATGGTAATTTTCCACGCTCTGCTTAGGTTGCATGATTTGAAATGGTGAAATTACTGCTAAACTATTTCAGTTTTACTGTAACAGCATTCTTCCCAAGTTGTGCATTTAATGTAGCCTAAATTAGTGTGGTCAAATAATAAACATTATTTTAATAGAGCTTTCTCTATTTGCATTCTATGTTAATTTAGTTGGAGGGGGGGGAACCCTTCCCCTATAACACCGATGCTTCAGCTCTCATTTGAAGTCAACTGCACYCATTGATTCTGATGAGGTTTTTAAGCTATGTTTTGCCCCAGATTTCATTAACTGTAGAGGATGTGAATATTTGTGATWTGTGAGACTTGCGGGACAGTGGGGATCTTGTCTTGAAATGGAGATCTTGGCTCAACAACTTATGTTTTCTTTGGGGAACTGGTTTCACAGTATAGTAATTGGAAAAGTCTGGAGGTGGTGACTGGCTTCCTCTTCACTTGTATTTTAATCAAKCTTATAACTGCTTGCTATATGAAAACTAGTTAAAACTTTTCTGAAGCATTTGTAGTGACTATGGTGTTGAAAGTTATGCTCCATATATGTGTATATGTAAAATATATATGTGTGTGTATATATATGTGTGTGTATGTACACACACACACAATATATGTATRCACTTATGGACCCTGGCTTTCTGATTATGGATCAGTGCATCACATTCCTCCTTCAGGGAGAGCTATCATTCCCTGTACCACTTTTAATTATTGCATTCAGAATGTGATACTAATGATGTCCTAACTAACAGGAAAATGACATAAATTAATTAGTAATTCGATACTGACAGTACACAACTGGCTGTCCTATTTTCTGGGATGCATGTGCCACTGATTTCAGGGAATTAGTGCATGGTGCTCCAGGTAGAGGTGCAGCTCACATGGGAGACCTTCTGAGGTAGCATTTTTTTAAAGCACAAATCCAGATGTGCCTCTCTCTACAAGAMGTAGATGCAGACACCAAGTAGGGACAGCGCCCTCCAGATACTAAGAATGAGAGCGAAGATCATTCAACAGTGGCWGCAGATGACTGTGAAAGCATTAAGTCTTCTGGGGGCTGAAGTTGCCTATATGCTTTTATATAATGCATAATGTCTACAAACGCCACAAATTTTAAAGGCGGAGTGRCTGTATAAAAAGGAGCCTTTGCACGTTGCCTCCCCTTTATTAGAATTGTTAGCTTTTGGTGTTTTTGTCACTCCAGAAAACCATTTGCCAAACAGTTTGAGTCTCGCCTTTATGATTTGTGTAGAGACCCGGTGTTCGTTTCATTTGATTGCTTCGGTATTGGTGCGGAAGCCGGTGCCRAGGGGCTTTGTAAAGCCTCTGCACTGTATCTCGTTCTGTGCTCGCCTTCCGTGTGTGTTTTGCTTGGTGTGGATTTTGGCATATCATTTTCACAACTTAGGGTGAAGATGTTATTTTGCTTTGGTGCTGGAATTGCTGTGATAAAAGAGCAAAATACTGATGCAGCTGAAGGATGCTGAAGGACAGAGTGAGATTTTTATTCCATTTAGAAGAACTAGCTGTGGGCCACACCTTCGTTAAGGCATCAGGTGCCTTTATAWATCATCCCCTGGGTGCTGTATATGCAAATCTCATTAAGGAGCAGCATGATTTGTAGGTTTAAATTTTGCTCACAGTTTTAGGGCTGTTAGTTTCGGTTTGTGCTTTCTCCTGATTGAGACTAATCCGCAAGTTGCCAGAGTGGCAAAGGAATTTAGTGTTTCTTCTTTCAGGGYTTGTAAACAAAGCTCACCAATATCTGAATTATCAGCAAAGTCTCAAGCCGAGACTTGCTGAGTGACATCTTTTCRTTGCTTTTCCCGCTGAGGAGGCTTTGGATTCTGTAATCCCAACTGTTTGTTGACCTCAGTGTTACGGGAGAGAAAAACCGGGGTGGCAGGCTTGACTTGACTCCAGAACCAACCACCGCAGTGCTAATTCTCCTCAACTGCAGTTGAGYAGGATTCGTTGTTGGCTCTGGAGGATGGCCCGGCCCGTCCCGTCCCTGCGGAGGCTGCGAGGGCGGCGGATGAGCCGCGCTCTGGTGGGGCCTCTCGCTCTCGTCGGCTTTGGCGGGAGCGCAGGGGGTTGTGTCGGACTACGCGTCTGCCTTTCCGATGGCTACGGCTGGATTGGATTGATTCTGTCGTTAACTAAGCTGCGGTGTAACCRCTGTGCAGAAATGGAGATGCGGGATTAAAACAAAGGGTTTGTAGGCTGATCTTCCCCTGGCATTTCAGTGACTCTGTTAGGATTATATTGAACGAAGGTTAGATACTTTGCCAAGAGATGTTCCTTCTTGACATTTCCTGTGATCTTTAACAATTCATTTTTACAGTATTTATCAAATGGGTTAAGAGCTCTGCTTCTATGGCACTCCGGCAGCAGGACGATCTGCGCGTGTATTTGGGGACTGATGCTGTATTCTTTGGGTCCCTTTCTGATTTAGCAGCTGTTATGGGTTCCAGGGCAACACTGCCTCAGGGCAGTTTTATGAGTTCATTGGGTAAAATTATTGTCTTGACATCTGATGTTTCACTTTGTGTGCTTTCCTAGGGCTTTCTCAGTGTCACTTCAACAACAATTTAGGGCGGGATGAACTGTTTAAGGTTAAATGTGGTTGCTGCCTCTGCTCCTTAAAAAAAAAAGTATTTCTCTCTTATTGGATATATTTTTTATTTTTAACAATATAATTTTAGGTTGATATTTTGACAGCTAAGCTGCAAAAAGAATGAATAAATTACAGCTATTCACACCTGCCATTTAGTAGATCTCTCTTTTAATGACATATAGCCGGTTCATATGCCAATAACATAAATGGTTACACAGATGCAATGCATTCAAGAATATATTGTCAGTGGCATTAGCCAGCTGACAATCACATGGATTATACAGACAGTAATAGGGCYGTGTCATTTTGAGAATAACGTGCTAATCGCTGATGGCAGGTGGCTATGGAGGATGGAGGCACGCTTGCAAATTCTGGCTATGTGTCGGCAACTTGATAACTGTTTTGAAGAGGAGACAGGACKGCCTATTGCAGCAGAAGTGAAAGGCTGCAAATAGATTGTAGGAATTGTTAAGTGATCTGAGCTACCCAGCTATTCCCATTTTAACTAGCAGCCTTGAGCTCCAGGATAGGTTTTGCAACAAACATTTGCAGTCTTTGACACAAAAATGCAGATAGTGCGTCCTGGGAAGGAAAAGGCCTCTTCTCCATTTCTTAGCATACTTGGGTAGGTGAAACGTCGCTTCTGGATGTTGTGGTGTTCTGCAGCAAGCAATCAAGAGAACCGGGGTTCGTTCCGGAACGTAGGCTCTGGGGAGCAATGCCGGTCCTGCSCTCGATGCGTAATGCCGCAATACCCTTTGCAAACTTGCAGTTGTATGAAATACTGAAAAAGCTGCCCCAGAATATTTGCTCCCAGGGAAATAAAAGAAATGAGGAACTCTGCGTTCAGATGTTAGCTGGCGCACTGGAGAATATGAGCTGGCGAGAACAGAGCACGAAGGCAACACTTTCTCCCAGTACTACCTTTTGCGTTCAAATTTCTGTTAACTGGCATCTCTTAGTAGCAGTCAGATTTTCTTCAACTCTTACAAGGTTAGCGTTTGGTGCAGTTGCCTGAAGTTTTAGTAATTAGGAAGTTTTAATAGATGATTTTTTTTTTGTTTTGCAGTAACAACTTGTTTGTCAAAGATTTTATTATGAGAAAATGATTTTTCTCATTATATTTTAAAATGCTTTTTCAGCAGCTCTAAAGTTCTTTTGTAAATATATAAGGTAGGAGGGTACTCATCTCAGTTCTAAATAATTGGGGTTTTATATTGTAATTCCATTTGTTTGTTTCTGCAAATGTTTTAAAATTATGATTCACCAGGGATGAATTTCTACTAACCTGTTTTTTATTATCTCATTTTATACTACACCTTTTTTAATATAACACCTACTGTGCTATTAGTCATTGCAATAACTCTTTCTTGTTTTTCCTCATTCGCTTCTCAACTGCTTTAATATAAAGCCATTTTCCTTTCTGCGGGTTCCCTTTAAACTTGGGGGATTTGTGCCCAGGAGGGGAGCACCAGAAATAAAGCGTTCACTGTGGAGGCTTATAGATAACAGATCAACGTGGATAATGATTTTTTTTAGTAGTGGACTCTGATTAAAGCTCAGAAAGGGTTTGAAATTATCAGCATAATGTATGTTTAGCCTACTGGTTGACCAGGTGGAAGATACAAAAAACAAGATGGGGAAAGGCAGATTCTAGATATTTAGATATCTAAATATGCGTTTTATTGTGTTTGGTAATTTTTCATTAATTTTCTGATTGGGGATAGATACTCTATAGGAAAATGACTAACCTCATGAAAGAGGGGCTGATAACCTTGGAGCATTTATATTTTATTCTTGATTTTGGAAGCTTTGGTGAACATGGCCCACGACTGCCAGCACAAACTGACTGCTCTTTTGGTCAAATTAAACCTTCCAAAAGAGCTTTTTGTATCACCTTTAGAGACTTCTAGTTTGAACAAGTAATATTCCATGAACACTTTAATGGCGACTTCATAATTAAATGCTCGTTTGGCTGTGTTTCACGCTATTTCAAGCCCTCAGCTAGTGACACGTAAGGTGTGATCCTGCGCATCCTGTCGTTTCCTTGAAAGTTGCATCTAACAGGATTTTACAAGTTGGCGTATCTTTTGTATTTTTCTTTGTCAAGATGTATTCATAAGAAAATTGTATTTTTCTTGACGCATAAATGAGATAATGAAGTTCAAATCAAACTGCAATGTTTTCACTTAAAATTCTTCATTATCTCGTTCTCACAAGGCTCCAACTGTTGCGTAAATCTTTCTGAAACCTTTGTGGTTCCTTTCAGTTTGATAGTAAGTTATGATACCCTTTAAGTATACTTCTTCATTGCTGTTATTTCTTCTGCTTCAGCTGAAGGAGTGGAGATAAAAGAAAAGATGCTCTCAGACCTAGATCTTTAAAATATAAGTGTGCATTTATTTCATTTTGCACTAGGGTTTTTTGCTAATGTAAGAAAATGTGAGAGTCATATTTTTGTATAAGCTACTTATGACTCAGTGTGTTTATTGACAAGAAAGTTTGGGTCTGCTATAGACTTAATCGAAGATCTCCCTCTTGTTGTGTTATCTTCTACCTCAGAGTCTTCAAAGTATAAACAGATTTTATCTTTATATAAAAAATATATTAATAGAATTTCTAGCTGGTATTTTAAAAGATTAAGGAAAAATTTGTGTGTGTATTGAAGTGCACCACCTCAGGAAAAATCAGAACCACCTCAAAATGAAATGTTACATTAAAGGAAAGCATATTCCCTACTGTTTTCATCCTTAATAGGTTTTGTAACCAAAGCCTCATTGATATTAACACACCGTCCTGGGAAGCTTGTTTGATGTCAGCAAATGTTGTTCCTGTCAAATCTTTTAAAGAACTTGCCCCCCAGCCGCCTGGCTGGCTGGAGGTGTTTTCCAAAGCAGCAAAGTTGGGAAGCCCAGTGCAGGTGCTTTCCAGGACCAGTGTTCCCGAGGGAAGCCTTCAGGATGGTGCTCTTTAAAATCATTTTGAAATGAACACCCAGAATTGTGGACCAGTTTGGAAGGTTATTATTTCTTCCTCCTTCAGATTTCTTACTATTTCATTAGAATAAATCTTGAAACAATTCTGGGTGCTGTGCATCTATATGACTTGCAGCTCTGACTGGTGGGGTTTTTTTGTTTATTTACCTCCTCAGTTGACTGTTGCCAAGTATTAAAAAGAATTACTTCACTGGATCTGCACTTCGTTTTTTGCCCTACTGTGTTGTCCTTGAACACATCCGTATTTTACAAATGGGAAATCAAAACAAGAGTGAAAAAGATGACATGATTTTCTGAGCTGACAACAGATGTTTAGCGGAGTTGCAAAGGCCCCTTATTCCCATTTCAGTGCTATATGTAGCTCAGGACTATCCTTTTCATCCTGTCTTTATTTGTCAGGTAAGAGCTGCCCTGATCGTACTTTCTAGGAAGACAACTCATCGAGATACACCTTTTGGGGGAAGAAAAATATTTGGCCAGATATCTTCAAAATTTGTGTTATCTATTTTTAAGATTGAAATGCTTTTTTTCCTTAGCACCTTCCCTTAGGCAGCTAGTGCAGTGGTATGATAAATATCATATAGCTTTTAATGCTAATCATTGTTGATTCATGGCAGATATGAACAGTTGTAAAAGGATATCCCTGATGATGATGAACAAAAAGTATTAAAAAGCATCATAAACAAATGAATACTTAAGCAGCTGCTCCTCAGCACTGTACTAAAGCTATTATAAATTAAGAATGTGCTTATATGTTTTGCCAAGATTATACTGTATTCAAGTAAGTTAGCTTTTGTGAATCCTCCTGAGAAATATAAGGAGATAATCTTACATGGATGAACACAATGAATCCATCCCTCTTATTGTATCTCTGTGTATTTCTGTGATAGATCAAAGGCAGAATTTTACATAGTTCAGTAAATTGATAATACATTTGGCATCTCACTTGTGCGAAGAGATTTCTTTTGTGTGTGTTCCGTCTAATATATTTTTGTCTTTTCCTGTTCTCATTAGGGTTTACTCCCCAGTGCATGAGTGTACTGCTTGGATTTTAATACTGATGCTTTCTTAAGCTCTTGATTATACGACCTGAATATTTGGCTCTCATTTTAAGCACGGACCAAAATTTAAGCAGAAAGCGTAGGCTGCTCGAAGAGCACAGAAAGCCTACCCTAAGGAAAAACCGCTCTCGATGCTTTATTGCGTCTATTTTTCACCTTTCTAATGGAATACTTCGGGGAGGGGATTAGACATCATCTCTATGCTTTATTATTTCAAGATGACGAACAGAGAGGAACGGTTCCCATGCAGAAGTGTAGGTGAAGGAAGACTTAGGACCTTTTCCATTGTTGCAAGTGGCGGTCTGGGTCTCGATCCGCTCGCCGCCTTGCTCAGCTCTGCTGTAATTCCTTGGAAACGAGCAGAGCAGGGCTGGTGCGAGGCTTTGAGAGCATGAGAGTAGCTTTTACCTACTGATGTCAGTCTTCAGTGCTCTCTGGGGTTTTTCCTTCTTGGATTCAGAGGAATTTAAAAGATACCATTATAACATTTTTAATCTCAGACTTTGCTCCTGATGGGACACTTTCCTTTTTTGCTATGCTTGTTATGGTGTGTTTTCAAAGAAACGCAGTTGATCTGCGTTCTTTTTGACAGTGATTTCACTTTCTTTCAAGCACAGCTTATTATACAGCATTGAAATGATAGTATGTTTTTCATTTATTTATTTATTTACAAATTAACTTCTTGCCCCATGCTTTTGAGTTTATACAATTTCCTTATAGTTCCCGCAAGATACTTAGGGCAAAATGTTAGCTATTTGCATAAGAGGCAAGCTGAAATACCTTCTGGCTGTGCTAGCGAGTCCTAGAAAGAACTYGGGACAAAATATGTGACCTTAAAGGTGAGACAAAACTTTTTTAATATTTATTTATTTATTTATTTGCAATCTAGCTCCCATGGAGGCAACTAGGTCCTCCCTGAGGACCCAGCTAACTCGCGTTGATTCCAGTGGAAATATCTCCATGGGTTTTGGTGAAGGTTGCATACCAACCGTGAAGAAATGGCCATGTTTCTGAGTGGGCTGACGGCTTTGCCATGCAGTAAGCAGGCATCTTCGCTCCAAGGCTGATGTTTAAATCAGTGTGGTATCMCTGCTGAATTCATGTAAAAGATTATTGTTGTAAGTGGTGACATATTTTCAAATCTATTCAGTGCATTTCCCCATAATAAGTTGATGAGAGCAGTTGAACGTGCACCAGCGGAAAGCTGTGCAGCCCTAGGAGAGAAACTAGTTTTTGGCACCTTGATGCAAAGATAACAAGCTGCATGAGTATTAAAACTGTGCTCTTTACTGATTTAGAGGGAAGCCAAGAGTAAGATTGCCTACTCATGAGAATAGCTCTTGTTTGCAAAGGGATGTATACTGTGCCTGTAAAAAGTAATATCTTTCTATTGCTCTTCATTTCCTCTCTCCCTTTGCTCTCTCTTCCTTACTTTATTGATCTGATGCGCTTTTGCCCAAATTGATCCCTCAGGTTATAGATCAGCCCTTTTAAAAAAATCTCCTTGATAAATATGGAAGCTGGGAATACCCTTTACAGCAAATATTTTGTGAATTTTTCTGTTTACAATGTGTGCAAAAGCTGTAGAGGGAGAAYGTGAATGTGGTCTTCAAAGCATCCCATTACCCAGTGAGAGTGAAGTAGTTTTAAGAAGGCAGCACAAGACCTGTTCGCCTGATGTCAGGCCACTCAGCTAACAAGCCTGGGCTGTTGCCTCTATTACCTGTAACTTAACAGTTCAAAGCTTCGTGTACTGGCTGTTGGTTATAGAACAGTGTATTAATTAGAGTAACTGATAGCTGTTCCTCTGATGTTTTCCCAGTATGAGAAGATAATCAGTATCCTGTGKTTTTTTTTCAAAGACAGAATTAAATTAGACATTTCCAAAAAATGATTTAGCAAGAAAGATAATAATAAATCCTTAGTGCTGCTGAAGTGCTCCTGGCATATTAGTATGCAATTTCTCTGCTGTTTTCCTTTAAATTGTGACTGTTTCACGCATGTTTTAGATGAAGCCATTGTACCTATCAGAGATCGGTGCTCGTCATCAGCTTGACTGGACAGTTAGCTTTAGACTGCAACAGAAATGTCTCTCTGTCTTCAGCCAGCCTTTTAATTTTATTGATTCATGCACGAGTAAGGATTTGCGTAATTCATCAGCTTATCTTGCTAATGAATACTTAATTGCATTTAACCTTTTAGTGCCTCAAAGTGTGCCTGGGCTGGGAGCGGGTGTTGCCTCAGACTTTTCATGTTGCTGCTCCAACCTTGTCAGAGAAGAATGTTTTGCCAGGGAGCTCTGCTTAGTTTTTTTGCCACAGGCGATTTCTTCCTTCAAAATAGTACATAAATAAAATATTTGTTCATGCCTCTCTCCCAGAGCAAAGCATACAGAGGCAAATGTTTACTCACTTATGCAGAAAGTGATATCTGTTGCAAAGAGTAAATCCTCGTTTTCATATTTAATGAAGCCATAATCAATGTTAATGGATGAAGATTGCATTAAAGAAATCTTAATGTTCCTCTCAAGGGAAAGTCATTTTACTGGAAACAAGCTAGTTAATCAGCCTTAGAAAAAGAATATATATATGTAGTTTTATCTTACAGGCGGGTTTTCCAAGGACAAAGTAGGAAATGTAACAAAAATGTCAGTCAATTTTCATCCTCAGGAATTTATCACGTGTGATATTATGTAGATTTTCTGTCTGCAATGCACAGTATAAGTTTTCCAGTGCAAGTTCACAAACAAAAAAAAGGGGCTGAGATTAGTAAAATATTTATTTCTGACCTATTCTCTGTGTGATCTTCATGTACTAGCAGTTAAATCTCCCTGTTAAGCAAATCTTTGTAAAAGAGCTGAGCAGGCGGAGCGCAAAGAGCAGCAGTCGGTCAAATATTTCCCTCCGCTTGCGTTACGCGTTTAAACCCAAATTTGGTTTCGAAGGTGTCAGCAGTGGAGCGCCAAGTGGCCCCAGCACTGCATGGGGCGATGTCCATCCGCGCGCCGGCGGCTTTGCCACGTGGCCAGAAGCTGGACGAGGATTTGGCGCGGTCCCTCCTCCTTCCCCGAGGGAAGCCGGCGTGGATAGCAGGCTGGGGAGGAAGCAGCTTGCAGTCARATACTCCTCCTCCTCTCTGGGTTTGGGCTGCCAGTGCTGTCCACCCTGTGGCACCAGCATGCAGCCCTTTAACGCGACCTAGGAACGTGCAGGAGTTACTCCACGRCTGCGGTTCTTCCACAGCACTGGATGACCACATCCGATGTGTCATGTCTGGCTTATAGCTGACAGCTTGGACGTTCTTGGTTAAAGACTTCAGTGTGRATATCTTTTGTAGAGTGATAATCTGTCATGGTGATGGTCAAAGGGTATATACATATGATAATGTTTTTAAGGAAAAATAATGTTTTTTTTATTCGACCAAGAGACTTGGGAACAAAAGACTGTTTTTCAGGTGCTGAGCCTTCTTGAAAGCTATCCTTGAAGTAAGGTGTATRTATGTGCCCCAAAAACTTTTCTTCTAGTTATATTAATTGGCCAAATAATAACCATATCTTATCTCTGCTAAGCAAGTTGGTTGATTTGCTTTTGAATTCAGTGGGATCTTTGGTACCTACATGTACTACAGGAGATCTCTTGAGGCAGCAGTTACCTTGCCTTGGCTTCGGGGTTGTTCAGTGAATCAGCCTTTGCGGTTGATACATTCAACTGAGGCTCAAAATAAGCCTCAATTTTTCATCCGTGTTCCTTGGAGGAGGCTGCRTTGTATATGTGGAAAGAGAAGAGATTGGTTTGCTGTTTTGTAATTAAAATGCAACCGAATGCCGTTGATTGAAAAAGAAAAGTGCAGTGGAAAAGCAGCATYGCTTGGCTTCAAGCTGACGCTGAGGATAGCGCGCGGTCGATAGCGCGCTGCGGAGCGGCAGCGTTTCTCGCATGCCTTGGGCTGCTGCCATGCGGGCTCCTCACTGGTCACCCGCTCGCTGGGCACAGGTGGGAAGAACCGAGGAAATACCGGACTCCGGGTCAGCAGAACCAGTATGGCAGAAATGCCTTCAAAAGGAAACGTTCCCGTTCCCCACATGCGTAACCTGGACAGAGCAAGCAAGCAACAGCATCAGGACAAAAGCTTGAACTTGATGATCTAATTGGTTTTGTGTTTCTCTCGTTTCTGTGATTCATTCGAAGAAGTCTTTTCAAGCTTGTATAGCTGTGAAATAAACAATGGAACTAATTAGAGATGAGGAAACTAAAAAAAAAATAATAGTCTGCTCATCATGTCGCTATTACCGCTGTTAGCAGTAGCAGCACTTATTTAACGATGCTGCCGCAGTGCTGTGAATGTACAACGAAGTGTAGTCCCTTCCCCAAAGCACCGGCTCSTGAGCGTGCGCCTGCCGTCCCGTCCCCTCTCCAGAGCAGGGGAGGTGTCGCAGAGCTGGAAATATTTATGTGGACAGTGCTTGGGCAAAGGTTGCTTGCTAATGTGGATTTAAATTTAAGACCTTAAAATTGTGTGGTTATTTAATATTTGACAGAGATTGAAAAGTGCCAAAGCATTACTCCTTCAAAGTATCCAAGGGCAGGAAGGATGGTGACAGTCTCATTATCCATTGGTCTTGTAAGAAGAGGTCTGTATTTCCTTCTCAGACCTCCGGCCTCCCCCTCTGCATAGGCTGTAGATAACAAAATAAGCATTTTTCATTTTATATAACTCACCAGCAGTAGCGTAAGAGACCGCTACYCGGTTGCGCAGTATATCAAAGCACCGTGATTCATGCGACTGGGTGGCTCTGCACGCCCCTTGCATCGATCACCATCAGCAGCTTTTCGTTTGTGCCTTTTTATGTGATGAAATAGCCCCTGGAAGGAGAAATAATTTTGGCTTTCAGAATCAACAGCATTATTAGATTTTCTAGATTGTCTGTTTGCATTTCCTTACTTATTTCCGTTTAGATTTTGTCTGTCCTGAACGTATTTCTGTAGTACACTGACTCTGATTTCAGAGGGCTTGAGCATAGRTCTTGAGAGCTCCTCCTGCTGCTAGCTTAGCACTAATTTCATTTGCTTTACTCACGCTCCTTCTGTAAGAGCAATGCTGCAACTGTTAGCTTAGTGAATCAGAACGTATTTCTCCATCTGCTGGTCACCAGCTTTCTCTGAAATTGCAACAAGATGCTGCCACAAGGATTTGTGATGGACACAGCCTAAGGATTCACTGCTACGTGACTCTWGGAGTATGATGATAACATTGTTAATCATAAGTTCCCTTGAAAGCGGGTGAAATTTGTAATGTAGAAATAGAAAGATCTAGCAGAAATGCCTGAGTGCAGAGAGACATATTCTTCTACATTCACTGCCACAGTATTGATAGACTGCTTTGCCGCTCGTGCTAGGTAAAACACTGGTCCTTCAAGAAGTCAGCAGTGTCATTTGCTTTGACTCCTTTTACATGAAAATAAGAACCATCCTWTAAATAGTCTTTTCCCACAAGATCTATTCTATTGCCAGCGAGTAGATAGTGTCCAATAAGGCTGAGTGAAGGGTGAGAGCCAAGTCTTAAGTTGTCTTCTAGCAGCAGATGTGATGCCATGCTCTCCTGTGAATTGCCCAAGGCTGGACATTGCAACGCCCTGCAAGTCTGCATCTACTGCTGGAGCCAGATAGGTGGTCGGTTTTGGTGGCAGCACTAGTGACGTTGTTGCTGCAGGAGAGTCTTTCCCGGGGCTGCTGCTCAGGATGAAGGTACTGAGCCACTGTTGTCTGGTCTTTGTTTTCTGTTCGAAATCTCTTTGTTTATTCCGCTAAGGCCATAAAGCATACAGATCAGAAATGAGTCGCTTCCACAGTTTCAGCCAGTCTGAACAACGTTTTAGGGTAGTTTGTCGTAAKCACAAGTATCAGTCTTGTGGAAGTTCCCACTTGTTCAGTTGCAAAAGCACAAAYCTATTACTTATTAGATGGATTGTGTTTAAAGGAAAGAAATAAATATCTTACGGCAGGATGCCAGGGTTATTTGTACTCCAAGACCTCTTTTTTCGGTTTAAAAAAGTGTTTCATTACAGAGCGCAGAACTTTTTATATTGCTGTGGGGAATTCAGTGATCAGGCAAACGTTCTGAACTATCATAAAGGAAAATGAGACTTGCAGGAGATTATGCAAATGGAGCTGTTTTCCCAGGRAGGGAGGGGGAATCTTTAAATCTTCCTTTGTTTGGGTTTTGCACGTTTGCCTACATGAAACAAACTGGGGAAATCAGATTTTTTTTTTTTTTATCTCTCTTTAAATTCCAGTGTTGGTTAGTCTTCTGTAATTACTTTCGTCTTGCCGTGTTTAGGAATTGAAATATTAAATGGAAGTTTACTTAGGATACTTTCTAAGGTGCCTTTGAACATAAAAGTCAGTATCTTACATATTGTAGCTCTTTGTGGCTGTTTGCTTTAACACTTGCGTATGTTTCAATGATTTGATTTGAATAAATGTTGTAAAGAAGGAATACAGCCAGTTTCATATAGCAGATTTGAAAAAATATAACCTTATACAATGGATATATTTATTTGCTGTAACATTACATTTCAATTTATAGTGTTTTCAATATAAGTATTTTCAGGAGAAGAAAAATGTCGTTTTGATCCTCCTGTATAAGAATAGTGGCGTATTTTTCAGCACACTTTTTTTGTTTTATTTTATTAATTCCTGTTTTGCTGCATCAAAAGCAATTAGAACAGTATGAATACTATAATGCCACTGATAACTTTTAAAGAGCATATGTATTTTTAATTACATAGCCAGGTGACCAAGTAAGAGTTTTGAACAAACTTGCATGATGACCAGTGTATTGGAGTAAAGGCTGTATAACTTCAGAAAACAAAATCAAAAGGCACTGAATTTTTCAGAAATTTATAATGGATCRTGTAACTTTCCATCTTTAGGATCACTGATTCAAAACAATCCTACATCAATAGTAAAACATTTTGGTGCTTTCTTACTAGGCTGTATGAAAATAATTTGAGGTCTCGTTCATGATCCAAAAATCTGCATCAGGAAGGGGAAGGGGGGGAAATGATTTGTATGTAACAGATTAAGCAAAAGGAAAAGGGTCGAGTGTGTTGAGTGTGCCATGGGCAACCATCTGAACTGCAACGTGTCTGGAACCGTTTGGCACACACCAAAAGAGCGTGGAGGAGGTGGAGAGCCTGTAGTGTTAGCTTCAGCCTCTGCTACTGCTATATATTACTATATATACACATAAAATTAGCTATATTACATATTTCAGTAGTACTATTTGAAATGAAAACAGGTCAAAGAATAACACAAAGCCAGTTATAATTGTGCAGTATGTTAAAATATATCTCTTTGCTTCAGAGCAGTCATTTAAATAGATTCTACTTTTAAGACTGTATGTACTGTCAGTTCTTAAAACATTCATTTGCTTTTATGAGCTTGTAGTGCTCCTGTCCTGTTATTTGCCATGTCATTGCCAGGACCGAGAAGYCAAAATGTGCAAGAAATTACCTCATATCCAGTATCGCAGTGTCTCCACTTGCAGTAACTAGGGCAGAAAATAAAATGAAAGTACTTTATAAAGTTTGCCTGGAAAATTGAAAGTCATCATTTATACTGTGTTGCTACATGAACATCTTATAAACGGTTAATCAGTTATGAATAAATGTTTCAGAAATGTTTAATCGAGGGTCACTAGGTTGATTTTAATTATGGCTTATAAACATCTGTAGCATGCTTAATTTCTAATCTAATAATCTAATTTGTAGATACGTCCATAGATCTGCCCGCTTTAGAAGCACGCACGTAGCAGGAGAATGAAAAATTTGCGCAGGTGCCGTGCGCTGGGTGCGGTGCAGCGCCGGCGCGCGGGGGCCGCGGGAAGGCTGCCGAAACATCGCCCGCGCGGCGAGCGGCCCGCGGCGCCTCCGCGGCATCTCTGCAGCGCCCCGAGCGTGGCGCGTGGGCSAGCCAGGAGTTAGCTTGCGGAGGAGGTGCCTGAGCCAAGCTAAAAGAGCGCGTTCGGTTACGTTACGGTATTCGTGATACCGCTCCCTCCTGCTCGCGGGAGGGTTGTCGTCTGACGCAGCCGGAGGTGTCTCTACGGGCAGGAAGCGTGGCGTGCGGGTTTGCGCAGCAGGTACCGTGACTCGTGTGCCAGCAGACTGTTTATCCATGCAGTTTTCTACAATTAGGGCCCCTCTGCAATTAGTCTAACCAAGCTGTTTTGTAAGTAAGATATAATTGAATGATATTAGGAACTACTACTAAGAGCGGTAAATTAACAAAAATGCCGGTGATGTTTTAGTGTAGCATTTACTACCTGCTAATTTTGCAAAAGTCGGTCCTGCTTTACAGGCCGAGAACATCGGTGCCTTTGCTGGTTGCGTGCAGGAGCGGGGTGTGAGTTTTGCCTCCAGCAAAAGCATCCGCTCCCAGCTTCAGCAGTGCCAGGCGGTGGCGGCGAGGAGAGCGTTTGGGCTCGGGCCGTGTTTGGGTGCCAGACTGAACCTGTGCCAGTCCGACACTTAACGTATTCTGCTAGCAACTGGTTTACATTATCTCTGTGTGCAAAACCTCAATGCAAAAGATGCAAATGCCTTAGCATTATCACTTGCCGTAAAATAACCGCTTTATATTCATCGTTTCTCATGAACAAAAGAAATTTCCTTGATGAACTGAAGGCCTGAACCACACTTACCCTTCSCAAGCAGCAGGAAGCCTYGGAGGCAGGCGTGGWGTGCCATGCTGCTTGCCTAGCCTTGACCCGGGGAGCCTCCGCCCTCCCAGAAGAAAGTCAGATTCCGGCAAAGGAAGCATTAGTTCGGAGACGCAAATATTTCATGGTACATGAAACCGAGCGAATAGTGTGCTAGGAAGGCAGTAATGTAATGCACAAGTTCTCTRTAGGTTTAATGCAAAAACTATATGGGACATTAGGGGAGCTGCTGGTGAAGCATAAAGCACCAGTTCCTTCCAGTCTCTAACAAGGTCACCTGAGGACTGAAGTCCTCCCTAGTATTTAATATAGAAAAAAAGTGTTTCTCTGCAAAGCCTTAATATGTATTATTAAATATATTTCATTTTGGGAAAGTGTGTATGCATATAACTAACAACTTTAGAGCTTGATTTGTYTGAGAGCAAACTAGTGGGCTCTTGACATTTCATAAAAAGCTGAGGTATTAACACCTACATTTCTGTGCTTTTGATGATATTACCATATTATCATTGGTTGTGTACTCTAAAAGTCAGTGCTTGTGTGGCTATGCATGACTTCTTTCTTCATCTTTTAAAATTTTATTGGTATTCTGTGTCAATAGCGTGCGACTGGGAAACTTGTAAAATATATTACCGTTCATTTGCTAAAGCAAATTATCTGTGGGGTTTAATTCTTAGTTGTATCAACAGATATATTCAGTGCAAAGAAGATCATTATCATATCTGTTTGTTATAGGTACAGAAAGTATAATATGCATAAGAGAGTCCTGCCGGGATTAGTATCAATGGGGTATTTCATAAGTGACGTGCCAGTGAATGAAATTACAAGCTGAKCTCTCTTTAAAGTAGCACGTTGGAATAAAAAGCTAAGGGAGTTCCCTGGGGCAGAAGAGTGTGCAGTTATCTAATGTGTGTTTCTGGTAATGTAATAAAAATTCAGAGTAACTTCATTTGACATTGGCACAGTTCATTGGAATACCTGTCCCCTCTTAGATGTTCAAGGTGTGTCATGAATGCATGATTTAAGGTTTTCAAATGTGACACATAATCCATAGATACAAATCATTGTGGCTCACTTGTATCATCACTGTCATAGATATTTTGCAGTATAAACAGACAAAATAATTACACCTTAAAGTTATCAAAGTCGGTAAGTTTTTTTTTTTTTTTTCCCTGTATCAGGTGTTAAGTCAATTCCAAAAAATTCCTCTAACTTATGTTGAGAAAGTCAAGGAACTTGCAAGCAGATTGCCATGGTGGGGTTTCTCTGCTCCTCTCCCCTTGAGTTTATATAAATATTATGTATAATATGATGATGATCTCATCCAGTTGTGAAGTCTCTGGTAATGTCAAGGAAAGATGCTGGGAGATGTCRAAGAGGCAGGACCTACGACTCAGTACTGACCTTGACTTGGTTGGCTAGCCAGGAGATTTACAGTTCACATTCATAGAAAGTAAGATTTCAGATAAGTTATTGGAGAAACACRTGAATAAATCACACAAGTACAAAGTGTCTCAGGTAAAATATTTCTTCCTTGATCTTTCTAACTGAAGTTTTGCATGGAAGAGCTTTGATCTATAAAGCTTCAGAAATTGTCAATGTCCCACRTAGTGTATAGGCAAGGTCATGCAGCTCCTGCAATACCAGGGCTGCAGTCAAAAGTATTAACAAAATGAATAAAAATGTGCTTTATGCATGTCTTTGTTTAAATGAGATGTCCTTTAAACTTGATTATATATTGCAGTTGACTTTTCCAGCACTAGAAACCAATTGGGAAACTCAGCAGGGTGACTGAGGGGGAGAAAAAAAGGGGAAATGAAAACATAAGTTTTTATTTATATGCCGTGTACATGCCATTGAAGATAATAGTAGTGGCTCACTACTATTGCATTTGGTGTCCTTGCATATGTAAATTGTCCTAATTGAAACCAGATATTTGTTTGGGGGCAGAAAATGATCTACTTTGTGCAAGAAAGGTGCTRAACACAAGTGGCTGAACTGGTTTAGTCGCGTAATGCTACGTGTGCTCTCTGTGGGCAGCCCATGTGCCTGCTTTCCTGTGGTTTGAGGTTACTCAAGCTTAAGTCTGCATAGCACCACAGTAAGGCAAACAGGAAAAAAGTATTGAACGTGAGTACCCAAAGACAGATGCAGCTTCATTTGTTTGTGCTCCAAGCTGCCCCAGACCTAAGCCAACTCCGGAAAGGCCACGTTGCCATGTTCACATGACGTTCCTGAGTGAAAAGTTCAGCTTTCTCCACACCTGGAAGCAGTGGAGGTCATGGCAGAAGGAGAGCCCTCTGCAGATACAGTTTAGAGCTTCTGACCTTTAGCTAGATCCACGCCAGCCAGCTTGGGCAGGGGAATAAGAAATCCTCTGTTGTCTTCATCTAGGTGAGAGATGGTGGAGAGAGATTAAGGARAAGGTCTTAGTGGATTAGGGATTTTTAAAAATTGAATTTGGTTCGTTGTAAGTCCCAGGAACCACCTGAGTTTTAAGGGTGGTCAAGCTGGGGGCTGTGTAAAATCCTCAGTGAGAGGTGGAATTGTGTTGCTGTTTAAAACCTTTGTCAGTGTTCATTCAGCTAACTCTGGACAGTTTTAGTCCAACTTTCTTTAACAAGCACTAATTGATACTTCCTTTCTTTGGGCCCACAGAGAGAATATATATGTGCATGTATATAAATACACTTGAACAAGCCAGTGACTTAATGACACTGTTTCTGCAAACAGCTCCACAACTCTTACGATCTCTGTCTGATTGCTGGCAGCGATAGATAGTGAGCTGTTCCATGCTTAATTATTAATTTTACATTAAGGAGTTCCACAGTCAATATGTTGATGTTTTATGACATACAGAGCCTTTTCCATACCCATATTTTCKCTGCAGGGACATAATATAGCCCTTTCAATACTAAATCAATTATATCCAAAGTTAAAATAACTTGATTTATTGCCTAAGGTCCTCACCTAACATGATGCATCAGTTGTGAGAGAGTAAGAGCGCTGGTATCATGGCCTACCATTAATCCTTGCGTGCCTCCGTTTTTCCAGGGTCAAGTGTCAGTGCAGACTGTAAAGCTGCCTGGGATAAAGCTCTGATATGCTACCTATAAATGTTTTCTCTTCTATGGTTATTAGGTACACAGTGGGGAAGAGAAGGTCTTTTTGGAGTGTGTGATGCTAGGAGAAAAATACGGGAGAATTGTTTTACTCTGTCCTTGTTTTCTACATCTCTACTGATGAGCAGAATGAAGAGGATGTGTACCACCTATTTTAAGTACCTGAAAGATAGGTATCTTTTCTRTGTTAGATTTCCCCAGAACCAGTAATCACTTTTAAAGGTGCTTTGGCTCACCTGTCTTAAATATTTAACCTAGAATGGGATGAATTGCAATCAAAATTGCCAGTCCCTCTCCAGTGACTACTGAGAAGCCTAAAAGACTAKGTATCTAAGCCTAAACTGACTGTAACTGAGTGAAATGAAGTACATACGATCTAGCCCTAAATATACTGGGCTCAGTGACTTAGTAACTTAATCCAGGATCAAATGCTAAGGTACCTACTAGCAAGATATGTATATATATATATGTGTATATATATATATATATTCTTGTTGCATGTGTGGATACCTATTTGAATCTGAGATTTATAAGGTAGTTTCAAAGATTTGCTTTAAAATCATACAACATGTTCTTTAAACTTCTGAATTATTTATTAAATTCAGCAACCAGGGGGCTTTAAAATAAAATTTAACCAAAACCAAGGGATTTTGAGTAGGACTGCAGAGATTCTGGTATGTAGATCTCCAAATTTCAACCTTAAGATGGACAAATGGCTTGAAAAAAATATTCTGTCATCTATGGTTCTAGAGTGCTGTTAGGGAAAGAGCTGGTGTGGTGGAGTCGATTTAATGAAACTGGAGGTTTCTAGAAGAGATGGATGTTTTTATCCTTCCTGACCAGGGACTTATCTCCTCTACTGTAAGTTTCTGAGCACGGTTCAGAAGAATGCATTATTTTTAAAGACAAGGATGTCTTTCCAAGATATGTCCTAAGATTCTCTGTTAGGATTTATTCAGTACTCAGTTCAAGACCTTACAATGGAATATACCCCTTCTGCTTGTACTCCTAACAGGAATTACAGCTTTGATAATATTTACCTAGAAAAGTGCAATGGACTTGATGAAATTCTCTGGACATAGAAACAGGATTTAGTTGCCTCATTCATTTACTGGATCTAGCAGGAAAGAAGGTCCTTATGAAATATTATCTGAACAGGATGACTCTGAGTAAATAGAGCAGTCATGGGGAGAGCAACCAAAAGATTTTTCCAATAGTTTGGGTTTGTGGTGGCAGAGAAAAACAAACCCCACCTAAAATAGGTCCTGCATTAAGACAGAAACTCTCATTTACCTCTCAGATAAGTGAGATTAAGATAACAAGTTTCAGATGTTTCATAGATCAAATAGATAAAACTCGACTATGAAATCAATACAAAGATGAAATGATAAATTAGAATAAAAGTGCATACTCAAGGTCCTACACACAGGGCCAAAAATATGTAAGCTGATTTACCTCTTCATTATGGGATCTGATTCTGCTTTCGTTCACTGAAGCAAGTGAACTTGGCTTGTATGGATTAATTTTGGGTTGACGTAGGTGACAGGAGAATCGTACTGACGGGATCATCAATAAGAAAGATATCCCCATTTAGTAGTAAGAGATTAATGCCCAACCAGTTCACATTAATTAAAGAAGCAAAGAATGCAGTTGAGGACTTCTGTAGAGTGCAACAACTGAAGTGCATGATAGCATATCATCATTATCCTGTGTATGTTCGAGAAAATTGATACTTGCATAAGTCRTTGCTAGCAAGAAAGGAAAGGGTCTAAAATAGAAGAGGTGTAGAAAAGGCACCGATCATCCTTTTGCTTTTCTGTTTATGTCTACTACAGTAAGAAATTAGAGATGTAAAATGGAATAAAGGCAATGTAACACTGTGTGTATGAAATGCAGACCATCAAGGTCACTCCTGTATTCCATAGCCTCATCTAACATAAATCTTTGCTTTAGTGCTACAGGGTGGATTTATATCAACAGAAATTCTGGCMCACTGTCTCAAAAAGCATTTCCAATCAAGGAAGACTGACCTTGCACTGGAGATTTTATTAAAAGGTAATATTATTACCTTTTAATCAGGAAAGATGCCAGTTTACTTTACGTAAACATAGAATAATCTAAAGTGGCTTCTGTAATGTAATGACATGTTTTTGGTTAAGTTTTAAGAAGTCATTCAATTCTTTTTTAAAACTAGGTAGTTGAAGCAATGGGGTCTTCTKTCTCTGAAGTGTGGCCTTGATCACAGGGCTATTGAAATCTGTAAAAACCTTCCCTTCCCTTCTTAGAAGAATGTCTCTATATTGAACAAAATYCTAATGCAGAGCATGCACATCCAAGAAAATGTAGGTTGAGTTTCTTGTTACRCCTGCCACACAGGAACTGTACTTTTACAGTACTTTGCAACATAGACTGAGTGTTGCTGTTAGCGCATCATACTGTTTACTGACATTGTCTTTTAATTTGTTAAATATTATTGCATTTTAATGTATTAGTTATCAAACACTTAGCTTTGACACTGCTGTCCTTCATTTTCATAAGATTTATTCTCCGTTGGTGAGGGAGAGAAACAAAGCAGTCTGCAGTGTTACCCTGATTCTCGTTCTTCTTGTAATTCTTGTAAATATTGAGAACAGTAAGTTTGCTTGATTGGACAGGGTGGAAGTAGCTTTGAGGTGAATGATGGCCAGTTCCCTCCTAGCAGTTCTGAATACAAATAGCTGGCAGTCCCATTTTGCTAACCTAAAAGAAATCTTGGAGACATCTATTTTCTTTTCTTCATTTACCTTGATTAAGAATGTTCCCCTTCTTAGAGGCTAGGAGAAACTGCATATTACCGTCTTTTCTTGAAGAAAGTTAAATCATTAAACTAATTTTGTCTGGTTTATTTTCTGTCTTGGGGTTTAGGGGAATTTCTACCACATTTAAAAGATAATTTCTCATGGGTATTTCTGGAGATGAAATTTACAGCAGGCTTTATATATTTATATTACTTTAAAATTGCTGTCTATTAGGAATTAAAGTTGCTCTGGCCGGAACTATACCACCCAGATAAACAGGGAAGACGAGAAGAATAGGAAACTATTAAAGAAAAGGCAGAGAAAAGCTAAAGAAAATATTTGGATTATAAAACAGAGATAAGTGAAAGTTTAGCAGAATATATATTTTTAGTAAGCTCTCTGCTTAGCTGTTCTAGACTATAAAGTTTGCATCTGCATTTAAACAGCTTATATATGTCTGAAATCAAATTCGAATGATTGCAGGCAGTTCCAATTTTGGATGAGAAGTGGGCAAGCAACGTGGTGAGTCCTGTGAGTGGTGAGCATCTCTGACAGCACTTTTGTGCTCAAACAGTTCATATCACAGGGCTGCAGGAACGAGCAGGTCAGAGGCAAGAGGTGTCGGGTCACAGATTTTTACCTCTGATAATTGTGTAGAAGGTGGGCAAGGCTCAGCATCCTCTGCCTCCCGTGGTGCAACGACAGGCTGGCAGTGAGCTGGCGGTGTTAGCTGAGACCTACCTCTGCTTGGGGTCTGAGCTAACTTTCTGGCAGATGTTTGCCAAATGTAGTCGTTGTGGTCCTAAGCTACATTGGGACTGTGGAATTTCCTCTGCTTGAGGTTTTTTAAAAAAGAAGCTGGTGGTATTCTGTATTTTTTGAACAATAGTCTTGCGTTGTTTTCAGGGAGATGAATTTAGTGATGTTTTAAGGGTCTCATCYGGTCTTTATTTGCTGTGATTTTATGATTGACTTCTTAGACTATCCAAATTGCAGGACCAAATTACAGAATTGGTCCTCTGTGTTTTCTCTGAGAGCGTCTGGGGCTAACTCTTACTCTTTGTGTTTTAGATAGCTTTTCTTTAGCTCATAAATCACTGTTCTGTCATATTCACCTGCTGTGAGATGTTCAATACATATCATTTACATTAAACCATTTACTTCAAGAGAATCTGTTATTGCTTTATGATTTATGCTATCTGACATTTAAGTTTGTTACGAATTGAGAGTTGGGACGTTAGAGTGGTGGGACTTTTTATAGCTTGTGGTYGTTATCCAAGAGGTAATTCATGCATTTTCTTAATAGATTTTACTGGTCAAAAGGGAACTAGACAGGCAAATTCTCCATTTTTACTCCTGATGCTGAATTAAGATAGAATCCTAGTTAGGAATAAACCTGCTCAGCAGAAGGCAGACCTGTAGGTAGGGGCTGCATGGTGGAAAGAGCCTCTGATGGCAGTAGAGCGGTCACTGCGCCTGTCTGTCCATGTTTGCCTTTATCCTTTCACCTGGAGATTTAAATTCACATTTAAGAAAGTGTAAACTTATTTTGGGAAAACATCATGGCACTTTCTCTCTTAGGAATTCTGTTTGTTAAAGTATTAACGCTCTTTATTTTAAAATGTGAAAAGCTACTATCTTTTAAAGGTCGAGAAGCTCAACAGGTACTCTGAAATAGAGCAGAATATTTCACCGACCWGCTCTGTTCCTCGTGCATAGGAGTCTTTTATAGCTGTGTCACCACCGATCAAGATTTCTGTTGTTATTTCTGTACTTGTATATGTTCAGATGAGAGTACAGTAAGCAATACGGTCGATGTAGAGCAAACCCAGCCTATTGCTTTTCCTTGACAAACTGACTGCTGGAAAWTACAATTTATTTTTGAGTTTGCCTATAGATGCACAATGAAAAGAAACTGGCACATTAAAGTAAAAAGCCAGCTGAACAAGCTAACTTTAAATGTGTTTCTGCCTGTCTGTGTGCCAGCCAGTCCCTCATAGCTTTTGATCTCATCACTGAGTTTCACTAAATTTTCTGGTAGAAGTTCGTTGAAGAGRTCTCTTAAATTCATGTAAGCCTCATGAAAATAAGAGAGGGGAAAGACTCTGTTAATGGCCTTGYTGAGGGAATGACCGACTTTAGTCTTCCTTAGACATCATCTTATCCATGCAAGTGATGAGCCTTTGGACAATCCTGATAGAAAATGAAACTTTGTTGRTTTTAATCCTCATGGAACTGCATATTTCATGCTCCCCGTAGTCTATCAGACAAATACATAAGCTACATGCAATTTTTTGTTGGGAAAGAGTGCATAGTGTTTRTAACGTAAGTTATCTGCATCAGGGACTATGGATTTTGTATTTGGTATTCTCTCTTAGCGTTATGATTGTGGAAGGATAAATAATCCTCTCCTTGCTTCACAATGTCTTATGTCTACATACAAGAAAGTTTAACGTTTACATAGGTTGTTACAAAACCTCATAATTGCTATATTCTGCTAACATACGCATGATTTGGGAATCCTAGACTGGGCTAACCATTTTCAATGTTTTCACCAACAATCTTTCCCTAAGTAAAGAAGTATTCATGGTACTAGAGACAAAGCAGAATATACTGGAGTATCATCCAYGTCATGAAACTTCAACTAATGCAAATTTATCGACTGCCAATGCAGGTATCGCAGCCTTGCTGGAGCAGCTGATCCCTAAAAGCGTTGTTTTCAGCTACATAGTGTTCTAACTCACAGTGTTTATAGGGGGACAGTATTGCATCTAACTCATTCTTGACCCCATCCATGGATAATTTCTTCTACTAAAACAACTACATTACTCACGAGGAAAAAAGTTYGAATCCTGGTACTCCAAAAGGTTGACCCGCCCATACATCTTAATTGAATGTTATGATGAAATAGTAAGAAATGTCCCATTTCTTCCTCTGTTTATATGCCTTCTGGCCACATTACCTCTTTATAAATAGTAGTATTCCTTAGTAGTTCTTCATCTCTAAGTAACACTCAAGTTCCTTCTGCGTGTCAACAGCAGTTGATCTTTTTCATCCCGCAACTGATATTTCTGCAGTGCGTCTCTCCGCTCCTACTGCTTGCAGCTTCTTGGCATGTGCTGTGTGCTAATCAGAGGTGCCATCTAAGCTCTAGTTTTAAAAGTACATATATATCTTGTATTTACCAGACATCTAAATAAATGATGCAAAAATGTGCCGTAGAGAAGGAAATTATTGCCATATACAAATCTAAGATATGCTAMAAGACTGAACTCGTTAATTCTTACTAAATGTCTCCTCTATTCAGCAAGGCCTTTAAGTTTTTAATAACATGCATAAGTTAATAACTGTAGTTGCAATTCAAATGCACTTGATTGGAGACATAATAAACCTTTCTTCTTCTATTTGTTTTGCTTCCCTGGGGCTTGTTGTCTTTAAAATAAAAAATGACAGTCAAACATGTAATTAGTTATGATGAATACAGTAGTCAGGAGAGTATCTTTCTTTGCTCCATTTTCAAAAAGTTGTTGTTGTTGTGCTTTTTTTTAACAGCAATAAATGTAAAGTAATGTAAAAGTGCTTGAGAGATGTTGGTAACTCTTGATTTCTYCTCTTTTCTTACCGTGTCCTGCTATTCTTTGTTATATTTTTTCCTGTTAAAAATAGCCTTTTTTCTTAAAAGTGTATTATTGTAGAACTGATTTTGAATGTACAGAGGTACCTAGAGCTCTCTGAAATTGTGAAGAATRTGGGAAGAAAGCTCAGCAACCTGGTCCCATTAATGATGAAARTGGACTCTCCCTTCCTATAGCACGATGGCAGATATGAAGCACACTGAATGTGCAGTGGGGACTTGCAGAAGGAAGTTATGTCGTTTAGTTCTGTGCAATAACAAACTCAAATTAGTATAAACTAAAGATCTTGTGCCAGCTAAGGAAAAGATACAGTTTTACTTCCATATTAGATATAATGGAACTGTTTATCAGTTTAGATCTGGCTTAAACAGCAAGACACTATGGGTGAAATTCTCATTTTGCTTAATCATTTYTAAAATATCTCAGCGACGTAACCTAGCCTGGAGAGGGGAATACGTATAATTTATGTCCACTTTTAGACCCCTTCCCTTGTCAGCACAGTGTAAGTGAATTGCGATGGGAAAGAGATTCTGATCCTGTGTTACGATTTATTCTGCTCTTGTTCCATACCTGCTAAACAGAAGTCCAGATATARCTCTATTTAGTTGAGAACTTAGCAGTGAGAATTCAAATCACAGCGCAACATGCACAGTTTTCCTGGGYGCAAAGGAGTGTTTTGCTGGTTCACTCAGATCTCTGGAAGACGCCTTGGAAGCAGCCTGCATCGTACCCAACTGCCTACCGCGCATTGAAGGGGAGGTTCAGCCCTGTGTCTCTGTGCACATTATTCCAGGATCACATATCAGCTATGAAGGAYCTCAACAATTTGTTGATGATAGTATCTGTTTAATCTTTTAGTTAATTTCTCCAAAAGATATTTTGAAAACAAACTGTGTATTTACTACTTAAAAGGTGGGGAAAATAGGTATAAGGAAGCTAAAAATCAGATTTTAAAATTGAGATCTAATGTTGAGTGTCAACAACATGAGCAAACTTTAGTCTGAGTAATTTGAGCACTGCAGCTCTTGTGAACTTAAAACTGTTGAATCCTTAARTTGGACAGTATTTTTAGTGTTAACATCCCAACTCAGAGCCTTCTTTTAAGGTTATGTGCTAAAGACACTTGTTCACATAGGAAGTCTAGCTAGAAATAGGCTTCATTTCCACTGTAGTCCCATCGTTTATTGTAAATTCATTATTTTTAATAACAATACAWTGCACTTTAACATAACAGTAGCAAAAGTTACCATAAGAGATTCATTTGGAGCTGTGTGAAAAAGGTAAAATCTCTGTTCATTTTGCCAGGTAAGAGTTTTGAAAGTAGCACCTCGGTAAAATCTTCAATGAGTCACATTGTAAGACAGAAATAGAAGTGCTTGTGTTGCTCACTAATACTCTCAGAAAAACAAGGACCTGAGCACAATGCGTATCAGCATAACGTTCAATTTTACRTGACAAAACCTACTACTTGGCCAGCTGGGAGAAGATGAGATGTAGAAGAGTCACCGCTTGCGCGGGAATCRTGGCAGGGAGCGGGCACAAAGTCCTCAGCTCACCTGGCAGCTGAACAGAAAAATAAAAATAATTTTTTTAAAAAAAGGAAGAGGGGCCTTTAGTAGTAATCAATCTCATCCATCAGTTGAACTGTTCCTGATGTTCTCTTGGCATCCTGACAGCCAAAAAAAAAAAAAAAAGAGAAAAAGAAATAGAAAGGTTATTAAGAAGTAAATAACAAAATGCCAAAGAGCTTTTCCCAAGAAGCCATCTGCTCCAATCACCACCAAACTGTGCAAGCACTGTGCTTTACTTCTCGGTGCCCCAGGGGAGTTATTCGCCAATATTTCCAAGCCARCTTATAGGCCAAACGAGCAATCAGCAGATTGATAGCTGCAGCCGTTAGAGCAATGACTTGGCTAGTGAAATACATATCTGATCGATGAGGAACTCTAGGAGGTGCAAGYGGAGGGTTTGAATGATTATGGTAATAGCAGAACTGCCCAGAAGGTGTGACAAATAAAGCATGAATATTGAAATATGCTGAGGCTTAGCTATACCTTTACTGTGAGAGACTGCTTCAAGTGAGCGTCAGCACATCAGCAGCAGAACTATAAAGTTGCTGATTTTGCAGACATTTGTTCCTCAGCTTGATAAGTTAATATATATTGTTTAACATGATAATGTAGCAAGCTGTTGTTTTGTGGCTTGAAAGCCAGCTGCGTTTGATTGATGCCAGGAATGGAAGTATTTATAAAATGACACTGAATTAGAAGTAGTCAGTTTATGGGTATAGGGAAATGAATCTTTTATGAAGAATAAAACTTTATGATGAAGGAGTAATACTGAGGAAGTATGCATCTTGAATTAAACTCTCTTGGACTGGAGTCTGTGCTGTAAAGCCTTTTCAAATAAAAGTTTGTGTCTAGGATATAGACTAGGTACCGCTGTGMTTTTGAACTCACAGGTTGGTTTGCAAACTTGTTTGTGAGCGCAAGAGCATGAGGAGCTGTATTTCTGGAAACAAGCTGCTCTCGGGCATGACACCCACATTCAGTTCAGCAAAAGGTTTCTTTTTTCTTTTCAGCTGGGTTATTTGGCAGCACCTCTGGATGTTTGAGTAATGCAAGCATATAGGCGATGTTTAAAGAGCTGTAGTTCRATATATTGATGTTTGTGAACAGATTACAGATACAACCTTGTACCAACATCTCAAACCCTTAGTCAAAGGCAAGGCAGAAACAAATGGATCTAATTGCTGATAGCTTTCCTCCTGGAGCTAACGTCTCTATGCGATCCGAACGTAAAATTCTGCTCTTCTGCGCTGCTGGTATTTTGCACGTGTTTGCACAGGAGGAACGATTGCGCAGAGCGAGATAACATCCGCTGACCAGAAAGGCTGAAGAACCGCTGGCAAAGCAGAGTCCAATTCAGCTGTGTGTCAAGCTGGTTTTATGCCAGAGTAACTAGAGATCTGGTGATTTAAGCCAGATCAGATCTTACAATCTGTATGTGCCTTCCAAAGTCTTATTGCTAGAAATATTGCAGTAGACCTCTCTAGGACCACTGTATAAATGGGATTCCGACATGAGTATATATACATTTCTATCAGATTCTAAATCTCTGTTGAGCATCAATTTATCTGAGAGATTAATAATGGTAGGAATTTATATTCATTTAAAATACATTTTGATGTACTTGAAGACCRTGGCATCCACTAAACTGTGTTTTCACAGAAGAGTTATGTACCAAATCCCATTGAATTTCAGTAGTATTTCAGTACTTTTTAAGATCCCTTGAAGATTTGCCTTAATTCTTAYTTATTTCACTGAATCACATGGCTTTGTAGATTTTCATGACCCACATTATCTACCGCAAATAAATGAACTTTCTCAAATACAATGACTACCTAAAAATTAGCTTAGACATTAGAACTTAGACAGCCTGTCTAAAGTTCTCTGTACTTGTGAAGAGAATCTTYGTTCTTCAAAGCAGAAAACAGCTATTTTTCTTCTGAAGAAGTCTCAGACAAAGTAGGTGAAATATCAGGGCTAGGATYGTCTTGTAAAATTGGAAACATGGCATGGCATCCAGTGGTAAGCTRCTTTTTGAGCTGTCTGACCTTTAATCACTGGTGAATAAAACCAACATGCTGTCACATCTCCGTTATATTTCTCAAGGGGGTAACTCTGCCTGAAGTAGCAATGAAGCAAAACCTCCGAGAGCTTAAATTCAAGGTCACTAGAACAAGAGGCAATACTTTGTACTCTGAGCAGTGTAACGCAAGAAAATAAAAAGAGGAAACATCTAAACAAGTCAGTTGTGTTTGTCTAACAGTGAGCCAGGCAGKTATGCCAGCCAATAAATGAAGTTGTTTTTGTTTTTGCTTTTTCAGCAGCATCCCATTTTTGTTTCATTCCTAAGTCATCTATGCTTGAAGACCTTCTGAGAGAAACTCGCTGTTTATCATTGCAGATGAATGATCTCCATTTCTGTTCTGTGGGCAGTGTCAATGTAATATCAGCTTTGGCTTTGTAGAAGAAGGCTTTAATCCCCTGTAGTTATATTGCCGTGGGAGGCTATGTGGGCACTGAGAGCAGATCGTAGGGTCTTGCAGACCTGTTGTGAAATGGAAATGCATTTGAAATATATTTCATTGTGATGTTTTAAAGTAATGCTTGCCTAYTGAGCATCTATGGAGGAAAAAAAAAAGGGTTAGCTACCACATAAAAATTTAACTCTAACAGAAGAAATTAGGATAGACTGACATTGTGGTTCACACATTGAATAATAYGGTTTCAGTACTAAGCTACTTAAATGCAAATTGCATCGTTCATGGACTTTGATGAATTATTTTTGTTGGGATTTTTAGGCAAAAGAAGAGATACCTTCTTGGACTCCCAATTAGAATTTGTAGAAGTTTTGCTAATATCTTTTGCATTAATTTGCTGCTTTACTTTGATTCAGCATGCTAATTAGTTTGTTGATTTGATCATGACTTTTTTTCTTATTTGACAGGATTTTATTGTTTGTTCAGGTTAATGTTCTCAGAAATACTTTACTACGTTTAGTTAGATTATTTTACAATCTAACTATGCCTAYGTTTACACCTATAAATGAACTGATTAAGAAACTGTAGTGATCTAAGAGTGAATATCCCAGGGCTGAGCCCAGGTGTCTGAACACTTCTTTTCTTGGGTTCCCACTATACTGTACAAATGGAATGAAAAATGCTATGGTATAATTTTATAGGCACGCCAGAGGCTGGCATAGGGAAGATGTCTGAGGGAGATGATGCAGGAGTATGTGCTGCACCAGCGAACAGGAGAATTAGCAGCACCTCGGTCCTCCCTGTTGATGTGATGTGGAAGAGGATGGGAGTCTTTTTTCTCTGCACATCATTTAAGATGCTGTGCGCAGAGTGTTCACCCTATAGCATGTCTCTTTGCTCTAGAATTTTCATCTTAAAAACAACTTCCTCACTGCAAGGCTAGCCTAGCGATGGAGTCTTTTTGTATTGAGGCTGATATAGAGTAAGATCGTTAATTCAATCAGATTGAAACTAGAATAAAGTAGGGCTTGGTCGTGATTGAATTTGTCTTATTGACAGAAGATTTATAACGTCCAACCGATTCTGAAACTGTGCTCAAACTATTCTGAAACTTTAAGGTGAAAATAGAGACCTTTGTCTTACTTTAGCGCCTTCAACTTGGCTATYCTGTCGACTTTCTGCCAGTAGAAGTCAAAGTGCGGAAGATACGCCTGTAGCTCATTTAGTGAAATGCGATTAATGTAGATGGTAACAAATACGTGGAACTTGTGTTGGAGTCATTTGTCTGCTGTGGACTAGAAACGCATCTTCTGTTGTTGGCTCAGTAGCAAGTAAAAATAAGACAAACGAAATCACAGATTAACTACRGAGTGAAATTACTTACTGGTCTCACTGAGATAATTATGTTTTATACCCGCATGATTCTCATGTGTGAAAGCAGAATAATTTTACGTGTCCTCCCTAATTGCATTCTGTTGTCTTTCCACCTTTCCTGCAGGAACTACCGTGATGCGGATGACAGCATTTGATGCTGACGACTCTAGCACGGACAACGCTCTTCTGCGCTATAATATACTTAAACAGACGCCTACCAAACCGTCTCCAAACATGTTCTATATCGATCCAGAGAAGGGGGACATCGTCACAGTGGTGTCACCGGTACTGTTGGATCGTGAGGTAAGTGAACGCTTTCCGATCATCAGCCTGACAGCTTGACATTTGTGCTTATAATCATCACCTGGGATGCRAAGACAGGTTCAGTGTGCCTTGGGAACAGCGGTTTAGATGTTAAATTTTGTCAAATCTTTACATAGCACTATCTTTTATTTTGGYATAAGAAGTTGTCTGTCGTGATCTGGTTGTTCAACGTTCTGGATAAGACATCTAGTGTTGGGTGCTGAGGGTAAAGATCCTAGGAATAAATGGAATTTGACCTATAGTTATCAATTAACTGTTTGGAAACGAACAAAAAAAATAATTGTGTGTACAGCCTGCCATGAGTTTGCGCTGGTCATAGTTCGGTCTTTTAAATGCTTCCCTAGAATTTTMTTTTTTGTTGTATGGAATTAGTGGAATGATTATATATACGTTGATAYAATGATGCTCTAAACAGTAAATCTGTAAATCAGCAGTTCCCTTGGTCACATRCCCCAAGTACTCTCTTAGGTGCCTGGTGATGACAGAGTTTTCCTTGCAGGCTCCTTCAGGCAAATCCAAAGATCTCAACTTTTCACCGATAACTGTTGTTTCGTTTTAAGTACCTGTGATGATTTACTGAGCTTTTTTAAATGTTAGATATAGGACTCAGCAATATATTCAATATTCAGCACCTATKTTTCATTTTGACCAGGTGTAAGCGATGCCCATGCCACTTCCCATTTTATGTGACTTCAATTTTTGTACAAGCTTTTCCAASAACAGATATTCAATAGGTAAAACATACACTCCAGTAAAACTATGGTCTTGGCTTGTAGATCTGTCTTTTAAATTCAGAATGATTCCARTTCTTTCATTCTTCTCTGTGTGGGCAGAGAATCATGCCCAAATGAAGATATATAAAATCACTGTCTTTATGCCCCAAGTTTCCTTTCTAACTTCATTGTTTAAGTTCAAAAGCTTTATGCTATTTTCTAAAGTCAGTTTAGGTATTTTTATTCCTAATAGGTAACCATTCCCCAGATTAAACCAATTTACACAAAATTGAAAAATCAATGGAAGGGAATGAACATGCCTGCTTTTCCTAGTATCTTCCAAAGGTCACTGGTGATTCATGAAATAGTGATGCTGTCCCCATGCAAGAAATCTGGCCTCAATCGAACAGGTATTATTGCTGGGTAGTATATCCTGAAAGCAAGATCTGAATTCCCCATGATTTTTAATAATAGTTGATTCAATACCTTTACTTTGAAGGTGGCATGGCAAACTGCAGTCTCGTTGAAACTACAAAGTAATTTTTGTTCTTGCTGCAAATGCTGAGTGTTTTATGAGCCAGAATATAAGGCTGTGTAAAATCTTAACACTAAAAAGCATTATCYGCAGTAAAATTTTGGTCTAATATTGACTTTTCAAGTGAAAGGCTTGGGGAAAAAGTGTAAGTTTTCTATTTCTGCACAAGTTGCTCTGTGTTGTGCCATGACCTCTGTTGTCTTAGCGGGTTCAGCCTCTTTTCCCCCTTCCTGCTTGCGTATATCTCGTGCAGCAGCTGGTATTCATGCCTCCTTCGCTTCGACCCCTGGAGTTAGTCATTCACAAGAAAAGATGTGTAACACCTGTTTTTAATCATAATAATAGCTTTTAGGAGCAMGTAGCCTAATAATCCTATTCCAAATAATTCAGGGTAGCAACGTAATCCCAATACTGTAACTGTCTCTAGATGTTTCACCAGCTCATGAAATCGAATTGTTGCAGAAGGATCATCCCTGCCTCAGGTAGGGAGAGAAAAAGTAACAGCTGGTGGAGGGAAGGTCTGCCCAGCTGCTGCGTAGGGGTGGGGTGAGGAGATATGCGTGTCACCAGGCCTGGAGAAGTGACTCTGGGCATGGTGGGAAACTGGTGGCCAGGATGGAGTCCTGCTTGCACCCTCTCTGTAGCATACCACCGCCTCTTGCTTTTCTGTCTTTCAATAGCTGTATTATTTTTTATTTGAATCGTAAAACCTGTTTGAGTGCCAGTCAAAAGTGAATTTTCTTAGTTATTCCTGGTAGGTGTATTGATTAGCCCTGGACAACAATTGAGTAGCTGAATTTGAGATTAAAATTTCTTTAGAATGGACATGGAGAGGGGAAAAAGCTATTTATCGTTACTCATGTGTATGCACTAGAGGATGATATAAACTGTTTTACAGTGAGATAAAATGCTGATAAAAGTTACTCTTGTTTTCCATCTCTATTAATAATTTTAATCATTGCTAGATGCTGATGCTTTTGGGAAGCCTACTGTTTCGCTTCAGTTACATCAACAGGATGTAAATTGCTGGTTTTTAAGTATCATTTTTTTCATGTTCATGTATCAGAGGGAACAAGAAAACGGGGGTATTGTCCGGTGGGAGATACTGAGTGTGGAGATGCAATGTATCTGGAAGTTTTTGAACATACACTATGATCTGTATTATTTTTCCAGACTTCTATGTTTTGAGAGTGGTTACCATAATATAGTCTTGGAATTTCTTGTTTCAGTGCAATGAATCAAAACCTAGGTATTCAGCCTAAAGTAAAACAAAATTTGGTCATCTGGATAGCTTAGATACCTGATTCAATATATGTGGGAGAATCTCAGCTTGCGAAAGTAAACACTTAGGTTAATTTTAAGGAGATTTAAAAAAGTGGTTTTCTTTCTTTGACTTGCAGATATTAGGTCTCTTTCTRTGCATACGTAGATATATATGTACTCTTTGTTCATATCATAAATATATATAAAAACATATGTTCTCTATTTATATTATAAATACAGAGAGTATGGAGATGAGAAGGCTCCAAGTGGTGTCAAGCGACCTCTCCCCCATGTGTGATTGCAGAGTGGTTCTGTGTGTCAGCGAGAAGGAATACAAACCCTGAATTAATTACACTCTCTTTAGGACTGTCTTCTTTCTATACTAGAAATACGTATCTAGAAATATGAAGGGGGTTGAGGTCTTTTCTCTGGGTTGCCTTCCTGCTTTCAGATCCCCCAGCAGGAGCAGTTATTTTGATTGTTCGGAAGATATGTCAAACGTGACACAGTGTCAAAATTTTGTAGAGTGGCGAGATATCGKGTCTTAAGATCTTACAGCGGCATCCAGTTTCCGTGAATCAGGGTTTCCATAACTTCCGCAGTAACTGGACTTTTTTTTTTTTTTTTGACAAGTCTGGGTGTTTGATTTAGCATGGATGGGTGAAAGTGTTTGCCTTGGCACTCTTTCCATAGTGTAGTATCACCTACAAAAGTGTTAAGCGAAAAAGTCATTCCCTCCTGTATGCAGAAGAAGGCGTGTTGGGTGATCCCCCAGGTTACATCCAACAAGCTGCTGATGCCTGGTGCCATCTGTTGATGAGAGCTGGRAGTGCTTCAGGCCTCCAGAGAAAGGCTCAGCACCTTGCAGGATTTGTCTGGCCTGAATCGATCTGTATTTTTATTTATAAATTTTTCAGATTCAACATTGTTTACAGAAGTGCATGCGCCTCAGGGTTTGCAGCAAAACTTGGATAATTTATTGAAGAACATCCATTTTCATTTTGAGAAGGCAGATAAGGACATATTTTTGAAGATTAATGTGCATTTTTTCATGTGGGAGTTAAGCATCCTTGAATATGTCAGCAGGAAAGATTGAAGAGTGTGAGGGGGCAAATTATACCTCCAGATATCCTCTGGAGAATACATTTTGATTCGTAGATTCACAGGAGAAGGATGCTCTCCACCAAAGCGTATGGTCTAAATGACCCGAAGTAGAGCACAGCAGATTAAAACAAAAAAGAAAAAAAAAAAAAAGGAATCTTAAGGAAATGTCCTGAGTTTTGTTTTTCAGGGATGGAGAGTCCATTGCAAAGTGACACTTGCCTGCAGTGAAAGAAAAATAATACACCTCGTTTGCATAGGAGAAAACACTTGTGCTCCTGTAGAATCAACTCTTTTTCAACTTTCTTGATGAAATAATAATCAGTTTTTCTGCTTATCCACRGTGCTGTTTTGCCAGTGTTACAGACCCTGACTCTGTAAGAAAAYAGCTCTTTGATTTGTAGAGTATGACTATACAGTGACTATATATGACTATATAGTATGACTATAGTACTACTAGAAAACTACCACCACAGTTGGTGACTGAATTACTTTACTCCTCAGAGTTTGAGGAATAGTGTGCTTTTGCTTTTATTAGGAACTGCTGTGCTTAATTTGGAATTTGGAGTTAAACGATGATTTGAGATGTCTACTATATGCTGGACTGTATGCTTTTGCAAATGCCTTTAAACATCGCTTCTCAGGAAAACCAGTTCACACACATGAGAAACTCTGGGCTGATTTCAGTGGAACAAAAGGTCGGGCGATCTCCAGAGAGGCTGACTCTCCGTGACCCTCTTAAGCCATACTAGTGTCTTCTAGATGTCTAGTGTCTTGAAGCAGTGTTGGTGCATCAAACTACCATCGCTTATGTCATATATACCYCTCGCTCTCCTTATTACCTGAAATCACAGAGCTGATAGCTTTCTGCTGTGAACCACCAGAAACCTGGAGTTAGACTAGCTGATGTTTATGCAGATGGCTTGCAATCATGGAATCCTTTGCTAAGCCTCCTGCTTGCCTGGATGCCTCCGAGCTTTTAACAAAAGCAAACAAAAGCACTGTTTAACAATTGGCAAATACCCATTCCTGCCTATGCATTGATGAATGACTGTACGTTGGCTAGCAGTTTTTCAAGTCAACAGCAGTCCACTGATACRTATTCACCAATATGTTGCTTGCATGAGAGAATGAATGAGTGCATAAATGTTGTTTACAGTATTCAACTGGCTCTTCTGCGATAAGTAAATCATAGTGTTCTTGTTGATAGGACTTAATTTCTCTGAAGAGAGCATGGTAGGAAATAGAAAATGCTGGTCCACTTCTGCAGATGGCCACTACCCTCTATATTTTTATTTTCCATTTTAGAGATGTGTCTTAAGCAGTCAATGCACTTATTACTTACTCGATCTAAATGCAAATGCCGAGCCAACAGTACACTCTCATTTTTAATGAAAGATATTAATCTTTTCAGCAAATGCATTGCACATTTGATCTTTATATTAACCTCTAAAATATTCATATTTACAGTGATTGGAGGCAAACGCATACATTGGAGTACATCAGCTCCGAGTTGGAATAATTGTGTCATTTTTGTCTTGTCTTCTCTGACAAACTTCCCATTCACACACCTTTACCTTATTTTGCAATACAGTAAATCCATAGCTGGACCTCAGTTTCTATGGTCTTTTTTTTTTTTTAAGGATAGATATGGCAATATCTCTTATTTCTTTTTCCGCTTCTAATACAAGGCAAACAAGGCGTTCATCCTCTTCCCCTGATTAATGTGTTCCTTATACTGTTGTTTCTGATGGGTCCTCASTCTTTTTCAGAGGTTATTCCACTGTCTACTGTATCTCAAATATGAGTAATTTTTAGGGACATGAAGGAAGTCATATTTGGTCTTTCTAATAATCTTGCTTTGTGATCGATGTCACATTTTGCAGGTCCATTGAATAAAGTTATGCTGTCTCTCTCCATGTGTCATCTTACRTATCGCAAATTAATAATAATCTTTTGAAATACTTTGTTTATAAAATGACAAAGTATTTCAGTATTCAAAGCTCAGTGTGATCTGGATTATAGTGCTGTCAACAAGCACACTGTGTGACTGCAGGCTGATCTYCTGGAGCCGCATTCATGGAGAACAGATGCGTTTCAGCCCTTTTTCCATAGTTGCTGCCTGCACAGCAGTCTCCAAACTATTCACATCTTGAGCAGAGCCTTCTGGCATGGCTCCTTCATCTGACATACAGCCTCTCGCCACCTCCTTTTACCTCTAGAAATGCCATCGTGATTCCATTTGAAGCCAACTTCATTCTAGYCCCGGAGACTAGATCTGTTTGGATATACGTATATATGTGTATAAACATGTGCACATGTTCATACATATATACATTTTTTTTTTAACAAACCATTTTTTGTCCATTGGAGATACTAGTTCAAAATGAATAGCTTAAAAATGTAAGCTTAGGACAACAAAACATGAACAAGTCAAAATCAAGGACAAAATTAATCTAAATTACAAAAATATTCTTAAATTGACCTAAATCAGTTTTTTAGGGTTATTTCCAAATAAAAAAAAAAGCTCAAAGTGTTTTTTTTATATTTGCTGAGAAGGTTTTGTGTCATTTCAATCTAATTTTTGTAAAATGCATTTACCTCTTCATGTAGAAATTGTTATAAAAGCTGGAATAATATAGTAGTTGCTGCTATCAATAATATAATTGACATATTAATAATTTTGCATATTACAACTTGAAAAATGTATTAGAAGTTTGTGGCTTTAAAGTATTTTTCAAGACTCTAGGAATATTTGTAATATCCTTGCATTTTATTTGCAAGGAGCCTGCATCTGCAGTGAACATTATTGARGAGGGCGGAGGTGGGTTTCAATGCTGTAAGAAGGCCCAATCATTAGTTTATGTTAAGTACAAAGYCTGTTTCAAAATATTTGCAACTATGTTGTCATCGAAACAGAAGTCTACTTATTGGGAAAATGAGGGATGGGAAGGAGAAAACTTGTAGTAATAACGCTAGTTCAGGGACAAATGGGCAGAGAGCTGGAAAGTGCTTGTTAGTGAGATGAAAACTCAAAGTTAAGCTAACGATGAACTGCTTTCTTGCATTGCTTAAATGTATGCAGGGAGAAGGAAAGTCTTTTTATGGTGTGTACCAGTAATTTGCAGTGTGTTTCCTGTTGTTTTTGATGAGAGAGTTCATTAACCTGTTCTCAAATCTTGAAAGAGGTTGTATAAAACAACAATAAAAGAGGTTGCAGCTGCTCTGCCAGTGGAAGCTCCTGGCCATCACTGGCTGCTCATACCATCCAACCCACATCCTCATATGATTGCTCTTGGGCAGGTTCACCCCGTATTAAACATATTAAACTCATAATGACTCTCTACACTTTTTTAAGCTTTTTAAACTGTAAGTTAGAGATGGGGTAAATAACACTCAACAGAGCTTAACAAGCAGAGCGTCTGAAGCCCATGTTTTCATGGCCTGYGTCGATGAACCGTGTAAAAAAGCCCAGGCTCCACTCAGAGGAATCTTCTTCTACTTTCTGTCTCCCTCTGTGTTTTATCCTAAGTAGGAGGGAAGAGAAAGAACATTACAGCTCTTCATGAGCGCCTTGGAGGTGGGTCACTGGTAGGCTGCTGGCTCCCTCTTCCTTTAGTGTATGTTATCCACCACAAAAACCAGGAACCTCAACTACCAATTACTTGAAGCATCATTTTAAAAATATACTCCTGTAATAGCTTATGTGCTAGGTAGGCTCCACATTTCTCACAAGAAAAAGTGTGCTGGATTTTCAAACTTTCAGTTTTCAGTTCTTCAATTTTCGATTTTGATATCCTCCCTCCTGTGCTTTGGATTAAGGTTTGTGGCACCACGAGCTCCTGTGGCAGATAGTCTGCTGATCCTCTAGACATATCACTCAYCTAAATATCATGAGTTTCTCTGCTGTATTGCAGAAAGATTTTAAAAATGTCTTGCTCAAGACATTTAGTAAGAGGCACTCAAAGCACGATAGCAGCTGTCCATATAGTTTGAATAGAGGCTGATAACTGAAGCGCGTTATCTCGTTTTGTCTGGAGTTTATTTAAAAAAGAAAAATTGAAAGGAATATTAACTCTAGGATGTCTAGCTATTAAAATCCCRCTGTGACAAATGACAAATCTCAGAGACGGAGTCAAAAAAGAAAAGGGGGGGGGATATACTTAACAGGACAAAATTTCAAGTGATAGATTTTGCTGAAAGAGCTGGGTAAAGCATTGCTAAACTGTCACATGTTCTACTCACACAAACATCCCCAAAGCTCAGCTACAACAGAAAACAGGAAATCTTAAATCCAGTTTGGGGCCATCCCACGTATTTTGTAGGCTGCTGGGTCAATGTTTTCAGCTCAAGAGAAAGGATTGGAAGGGGCAAAAGCAAAGAAAATCCAAAAGACCCACACTTCCCACGCCTTTGAGTCCTTTCCTGTGGCCAAGGAATATGCCTGCAAAAGCCAGAAGCAGGTGTCTCTCCCARTGTGCCGTGTAGATTTATTCACCTCTTTCTCTTCAAATATCTCCAGTTTCCAGACAGGTTTTGTTGCCTGAGCAAGATGAATTTTTTCTCACTGTCGAAGTAATAAGGAACAATGTGTGTGAAATACATGTAGTTTAATATTGCTTAAAAAAGGCTTTKGAAGCTTTCTATCTTAAACATGTGGTTTTTGCACCAAGCACCAATYCTTTTAGAATGTTTTAGTACTTAACCTCTCTGCTGTTCGGAGGGCAAAAAGAAGAACACCTGGGATGGGCCATCCAACCCACACCCTCAYATAGTTGCTGCTGGGTAGGTTCACCCCGTATTGGGGCAGGAAGAAGGAAGAAAAACACAAAAAGAATCCAGTTATAAAACTGTAATTTAAATCTTGATTCTGTTCCCAAATTTTTAAATAAAAATAGTGCTATCAGATAAATATATATATATATTTGATGTTTCACTAGTGTAATTCAGAGCTGTTATTGTGGAAGAACTCTGGCATCAGTGCTATTACTTTTGATTCATTCCCGCAAGTGCCARTCAGATAACAGGTTCATCTTTATCATTTTATTTGACTTTTGTTCATCTTTCTTGTTTTATTATGACTTTCTATTTTTAAAGTGAATGTAGCAAAAGCTATTTAAAATGTGCAGTTTTGTAGGAGATTTTTATCTTAAAATCAACCAGAAAATTCTCCTTGCTCTCTAAATTCTGCATAACTGTACCTTCCTTTGTGCTAGAGTATCTAAGTACAATAACGTGAATTAAAACAGGGGCTTGCAGCCTTTGCTCTCGGTGTAATTGTGTTTTGCTGGTTTCTCTAAGAAGCATTGGGTAGCATTTCTCCGTTTAATTGTGCCAATATMCAGTAGTCCTCAGAGTCGGTAATATTGAAATACATAAATCTGTAYTGAAAGGGAAAAAAACTCTTTAGAGTACATGAATAACATTAGTTTTTATTTTTCTTTTGATATTCTCAGTAAATGAAATGAAAGGGTAATCTAAGAAGGAAGGGTGTGAATAAAGCAAGTATATATGGTTTGAATTTTACCTTCTAATTCTTGGCACAGATAAACACAGGTAAGTACACTGAAATCTCTGGAGAAATGTCCCTTTGAAAAGAGCTGGAGAYGGATAAATTGCTGGGGATGGACAGATTATTGTATTAAGCGCATATAAGCATAAAGGGTCATTTCAATCACAGTCTCTTCTATTTCTTTTTTGGACTAGCAAATCCAATAGTATTTTGCTTGCAATACATTCACGTACCTTTTTTGCCTACTCGAGTGTTTTCAATTGCTATATTTTAGGCACAGTGAGAAAACTGAAGTCTTAGTTAAAACACAGCTGGAACGCTCCAGAGAGACTGGTGGCATCTGGCTTTGGCTGTAAATGTCGGACGTTACATACAGATTACATATATAGAAGCATTTCRGAAGCTCAAAATCTGAAGCTTAAATGAAGCCATGCAATCCTATGGTTGATTACTGTAGGATTAAAGCAGCTCAGCACACCACGGAGGGACTGGTCTTTTTTTTTTTTATATAAGCAAGTTATGTTCTGTTTTGATCTGGGTGTGAATGTTCCCTAAATTATTAATTTCCCTTGCTGGAAGATCATGGCATGCTCTGTCAGTGACCAAAATACTGCTGCTTATGCATATAATTCAGTTTTGCTGATTACATTTTACAGTTTGCTTTTGACACCTTTAATTTGATCTGTCTTGTAGCATGAGATTTTTTTTTTTTAAGGACAAACTCAATTTCCTTTGGAGGAAATTCGTAAAGCATCATTCTCCCTGCAGAACAAGTGCAAGGTAACGCCTTCGGTCCCATATATAAATCACTCTTAAAGGAAGATACTGCTCACTCAGTGATTTGTAAACACTTTTAGTGCCATATTATACTGTCATTTTAAAGAGATGCCTCATGTGAAACATGAATTCTGCCTTGTAGGTTGATGATACCATGGTCCTCGATTTACGAAAGTTGATTTTTCTTTTTTGACACACAGCATGTGCTGACTTCAGAGTACGTTGCCTRATGGTGCTGATTTGATGATTTTTGGAATAAGGGACCAGAACACATCCAGCTAAGCTGTTATTCCCCGTGTAGGGATTAAATGTTCTTGTCCCCTTAATTTTTCTTACAGTATTTATACTAGGATGTTGCTGGGTATAAAGTTCAAAAGTATACTTAGATAGTCCTTGAAGTGGAGGTACTTTCATTGASAATTCTGAAAATATTTCAAATTTAAGAAACAGGAGCAGAAAACAGGTCTCAGAATCTGGCCTTTGCTGCTGCRCTGAAAAGGAGGGGAAGTAAGTTTTACTCCAAATATATTTCAATTTAATAAACATCTGTCGTGTATATTTAAAACTGCCATTTCAGGATAGTAATTATATCATCTCAAAATAAGTCCTCCTCGAAAGAGAATTGAAGTGACAGACTGAAGAAAATGAAACATGACGTTGCTTGTTCTCCTTTCRTCCTAGAGCTAAAATTTAAATTAATTTTCTTCTTCTTGTCGGAAAGTATTTTAATTGGAAATTATTTTTGATTGCMGTTTTCAGAGAGGAATGGGATTCTCCTAGTGTGTGTGTGTACAGAAGTTGTTTAGTGTCTCCATAATATTTTAGTAAATTAATCATTTGCAGATATTTTAAATAGTTGACAGATGTAGTTGCAATTCTAAAGAAGGTTAAACAAAAGAATTGAGATAAACACAAAAGTTTTTTTTTTCTTTTTTTCTTTTTCTTTCTTTTCTTACCTTTTTGTGTTTTGTTCCTCAGCACCTTGACACGTAGCCACATTACATTTGTTGCTATAGTTACCTGCTTGCTGGGAGTAAAGAATATTAGATATTAGCAGTAATTAGAATGTAAAAATCAGATGTGCTGTTTCTGTTCAGTTTGGGTTTATTGCAGTATTTTTGTGCAACTGATTTGGAGGTGTTGAAGGGAAGCTGYGGAGCCGTATGCTTCAGGGAGGCACGGGGCTCCGTAGCCCTCTAAGTTTGTTCACCTGCTTTCTGCAGTCCTCTAAAGAATGAAAAGACCCTAATTAAATTTTCTTTTGGTGCACTTCCCTTCTCGACTTTCAGTCCTACTCCTTGGAGTTTTGCCTATTAATATCTTTAATGTTTTAAAGTACGGTGTCAGGCCGTGCTATTGCACCCTGGAGAAGCGACAGAAATCCTGTTAATGATATTATTTTCCTGCRCTTTAGTTGTATTGTCTTGCAAGTTACTGAATTATCTTGTATACTTGCATTCACGGAGCCTCGATAAAATACAAAACTTACAGGACAGACAAGCAGAGAGGAGATCACAGTTTCCATAGAGGATTTCTGCCTTTTAAATGCTGAAATAAGAGATGTTTTTCAAGGGAATTTGTCGAAAGTGCATCGCTAGTGTCTGGAAGTCCGGAGACTTCCATTAATGTCATTAAATGTTTGAGAATCCAAGAGAAAGACCGTAAAATCTGTGCTGATGGTGATACGGGCCTGATTTAGGCTTTTTTGCGGTAGCGGGCGAGTTGCCTCCCTGGACTTTTGCAGCCGCTCTCGCAGCAGGTCCAAGGCAGCCGCGCGGCCGAGCCGGGGAAGCAGGGGTAGCGGGGCTTTTCGCTGCGCTGCTGATGTCTCACGGTGGCCAAGCAGCGTTAAGGCATCGCCTTGCTGCCTCGACAGATAAATAACCGCCAGGTCGTGGACACCGCCGCCGTTCTCCGCTTCCAGGTGACCCTGGGCATTGCCCGTGGCCTCGGGGCCGGGGGGCGGCTGCAGCCGCTCCGCAGACACTCGGATGCCAGAGGAGCAGGGGGAAGGATTCGCTTGAAAATGTGCTTTACTAGCAGGGGACCTTGAACTAATAGTTGCGAACTACTCGTATACATAGAGRTTACGTATATATTTATTTTTTCTTCCACTGAGAGTTCTTTATAAGACATTTTAAAGCAGGCTCGCMTTTGTTTAATTGGAAATTGTGGCATACAGGCAATTGGATGCGACTGCCACGAGCACCTTGGTGTGAAAAGGACGGTCACATCACGTGGAGGGCTGCAGACTCGATTAAACCAAGCTTTTAGTAAAGCACCTAAAAAAAGGAAGGCTCACAACTTGATTTAAGAGAGGATGCAATCTTTTAAAACAAAGTCAATGTTTAAGGCTGTGTAAACCAGCAGATTGGGGTTTTTTTTTTTTCATCTGTCAAGCAGGACCTGTTCCCCCGCCCCCCAAAAGAAGCAGAATATTGAATATCTGGCTTCAAAAAGTTTAAATAGAAACTTCTATCTTGTTAGGCATTTTCCACTAGCATCAGTGTATCAGCTTGTTTTTTTTTTTCCCATGTAGTTCATGCATCATATTTAGTTTATCAACCTCTATATGAGGCAAAGAGGGGTCGATTACATGACCTGATGTGTCAGTGTTATTTTTTGGGAGGTAAAGGAGTTTGATGATTTGATCTTAGTGCCTTGGTAAGTTACTCCTGCTTGAACAGATGGCATTCAAATTAAACTGAGGATATTAGTTTCCAATGGATAAAGCAAAATGTATTTCTCTTTTTTCATCTCTGAAATGATAGAAGGTAGTATGTAATTTTTGTTTCATGAAGATGGAAGACAGAAAGCTGACACAGATTTCCGAATATAAATTAAGAATTTAGATGACATTTGAGGAAACTGATAAGCGGAAGATGCCTTGTGCTTTAGTTGGACCATAGCTTGTCTTTTCCAATCCTATTCGGAGCTGATAAATTATATAGTATAATTCAGACTATTACTGATAAGTGTAATGGATCAAATAGAATATTCTAAATGTTTCAATAAATAGTGGTGGGAAAGGTAACTTTCTTAACGCTTTCCTATTTTCTGCACAGCACAGCTCAGAAAATAATAGACAGTATCTTTGAAAGAAATCCTAAGATGCACTGTTGAAAGTATACTGGAGTATTTTATATTTTTAAAATATGTTTTCTACCCAGCTATAATTATTGGAGGAAAGCGGAAAAGTATGATAGAGCTTTTACACAGAAATATTTTTCCGATTCATATATAGACTCAAAGATATGACAGCTGATTGGGGACTTGTAGGAATTCACGCTGCAAATAAAACAAGTTAAAGGCTGGGGAACAGGGAATCTCTGGTGTAAGAATTGTAGGAAAAAGTAACGAGAAGAGAAGTAGATACGAATCAGTAACAAGCAAAGGTTGTCAAAGGACTTGTGAGGGGAGTCGCAGTGCCCGATTCATGCTTTTCAGCAAGCTGTGCTCTTCTGTAGTCGAGGAGGAAAGGGCAGTCTGGATTTGGGGGGTGCTGCACAGCCCGTTGCCCGTGCCTGTTTTTCTCTGCTGATGCGCGGCGATCCCGTGACTACGTGTAAGACCGTACAGTTAGGTGCTGCAGATTCCTTCCTTTTGGACAGGAGGCGAAGGTGGCTGCTCTCATCAGCTACCGTAAAAAGCAGTGAAAGAAAAGTTGGGGAAAAAATCCCAACAGCAAGACAAAACCCACAAGCAACCCCAGAAAAAATTTTGTATTTCATTATTATTTCCTCTCCTGGAACGATGCTCTATGGCCTTCTCTATGGCCTTTTTTTTTTTTTTTTTAATATCTATAGCATTATGAAAACTTTTGGAAAGGCACAATTATATGTGCCATATGAATTCACGTCCACAGTTTAAAACAATTTCAGGATTTTCTTCCCATTTGTCCTCCAACTCAGTGTACACATGAAACTGGAGAGTGCAGTTTTTATTTCTGTGGTACGTGGATTATATTATCTAAGAGCAATCTCTGTCTCTGCAGAAGCATGGGAGTAGCAGCACCTTTATCCAGATAAAAGACAGTGCTGCTTCTCCAAGGAGCCGCAACCAGTCACATAACTCATGCCTTTGTTTTTTGTCTGCTTGTACACGATTTATGAAGATTTCTCCTTTTACTGTCTGCATCCATCTGGATCCAAAGTAACATAAATTGAGAAGAGCATGTCTAGTTGCTGTTCCTACCCCGTATTTTTTTTTCTCCTGAATACCTTTCCGCAGTTGTTAGGCTGGCCCTAGCTGATGCAGAGCTCTCCATTGCTGCATTTTGCTTCCCAAATTCTACAGCAAAATGCATGCTGCTGTTGGCAGAGACTGACCAAGCAAAGCACAACCAAGATTTATCTCTGTTSAGTCCTTCCCTGGAGTAAGGAAAACCTCAAATAGCCTGTCTATGCATCTCCCTTTTTCTGGGTAATCCATCTCTGGAAAATGTCTTGTGTGTRTATAATAGTCTCTTTGGGAGGACCAGACTCCTGTGTTAGTAATGCTGTGATTTATTCCTCTGCTAAACCTYGTGTGTTTGGCAACACAATGTTGTGGTAGGTGGTACATTAGAAATTTGTATCTGGAAATAATAACTGGGTGGATAATGACAGAATGAAAAAGATTGGCTTTTGACTATCTTCACACCGTTTTCTCATCTGCTTCTATTTACTTACCTTTTTCTTCTAAATTTCTAGCCTGATAAATAATACCTTTTCAGTGACTCTCACATGGTGATGAATATCCCTTTTTGAATGAGCAACATGTATTTAGAAAATAATGTATTTCAAAAAGTTTTCAATGTCAGTGAGGTTAAAGAAAATAGAAAGAAGCTAAGAGTACTTAGAAATATATTAATACAGTAATAATAATTAAAAAAATAGGTTAACTTACTATTCTGGAACACATCTGAGCTAAACTGCAGGAGAAACATAAACTGGGAAGAAAAACAAGAACAGGGAAATGCTGTGGGGGGAAAACAGAGAATAGGGAAGACAGTGCAAAAAGTGCAGAGTGCTGAGTTAGAATTTCCTGTCAAGATCGAACTCTGAAATAATCTCCCAAATAAATGTCCAAAGGCATGCTTTCAAAGTGAAATAGAAGAAAAAATACCCCCAAACCATTCATCTATATGCTTTAAYGAAAGAGTCATTCATGAACAAGGTAACAGTCAGAGCAATTAATTTTCAGGGTTAAAAATTATTTATTTCTTACRTATAGATGTGTTTCTTAAACACAGATTTTGATGTGCTATGGAAAATCTGTACAGTGTTGAATTACAAATTCTTAGCTTTGAATCTTCATGGATAGCTTCTGCTATGCTTAAGATTTCAAGAGCACAAAATAAGTAAACAGGAAAAAATATTTTACAAGGCTTACAAAAATGAGCCCTTTAAAGAACGTACAATGTAGAGCAATCAGTAGATAGCTGTGTTCATCAGATGTGTGGGGAATAGCAGTGGATGTAATGGAAAAGCAAGCAGGTGAAAAGCATGCGAGCTATTTCTGAAGAACTCCAATGACTTTAGTGAAGAACAGTTCATTTCTGAATATCCAGATGTTCAGATAATAAGGTGCTATTTAAAATTAGCACAAACTTCCCCCTATCCCTCTAGATAGCATCAGATTTTTTGAAGTCTTTTAAAAGATATAAATTGAGCGCTTCAGAAAAAAATGCAAATCAACACATATAAGCGTGGCAGAAGAATAGAATCAAGAAAGGGTTTGAAATGCTATTTTATCCACATTGTTTTAGATTTCATGAGTCATCCAAGCTTCTTCTYTGGTGTAGAAAATTGCTTCAGAAATTGCTCCAGGCAGTTAGATCAAAAATCATGTTTCCAGATTTGTTCAGACTTACTACACTTGTTCACATCTGCTCACTGTAAATGGACACTAACAAATCMTTCAGTGTTCGTCCCAGACTTTGAACTTTACTCAGGCAAGGTGCAGATGATTTTGGAATCTAAGCATAATTTTTATATGTAAATACCTGTGAGGCTTGTATTGAGGAATTCTTCGTGTACCCCCTTTTATTGCCAGAAAACCAGCTCCCAGTACGGTGAAAAAATATCCATTGATAATATTAGTGCAAAGCAAAATCTGGTAAATTGGCAGGGCTAGTAGCTGGAATCAATATTTGCCTACGCCACATACATCAAACCAGCAAAGAAATTGCATTTCAAGTTTCTAAGTATGTGTAAGAGATAGAGAAGGGGTTAAAYGGAAATACAAATCTTTTAATAAGGGCCTTCCTGCATGCTAAACCTATACATTAAATATTGCTGTATTTTGGAGATAAGTTCTTCATCCTCAAAGAGGTTCTCCTTCCAAGGATCCAGAGAATGTAAAGATTTGTATGGACATTCAGGATTTAAGATTATAAAGGAAGTGTCTTCTGGTAAGCAGAAGTGGACAAAAAAACCCAATCAATCAAACAAAAAACCCTTCATTTTTGATATTAGAATATAATTCCTTAGGCTCCTGTTATTGTAATGGTCAGCTGGTATTTTGATCACCACGTCCAAGTTTACTGTTAGCCAAAGACATTGCTCCCGCAGCTACGCAAAGCCCCTGGCCGTTGCAGAGCCCTGGTTTGATGGCCATTCCCCACCAGCGAAGAGGAAGCTAGCYGGGCCACAGTGACACTTGATGGATGCAGTGACAACGTAACTCATCTGAGTGATGAGACGGGCAGTGGGRTGCTGACCGTCACAGACTAGAAGCAAAATTTCTAGCCTAGGTGGATAAAAATTTTCCATCTTTAATCCCTTAAATAAGCAGGATTGGAGTTTCAAAGGTATTGAGCTCACCCTGACTTTGTGAAGAGCTGGGAGAGCTCAGCACCTTTGAAATTAGGCTATTTTGCACTTAGCTGGCTAAAGACAGATTTAAGAACCTCGTTTGAGACAACCAGAATGTCAGATTCAATTGCATTGGCTTAATCCTAGCTATCTCATGAAAAGGAAATGGCAATAGAGTGATGATATCAATATACCGAGTGTCAGTACAGTAGAAGTAATATTTTTAAAATATAGTTTACATGAAAATGTTCCTCAAAGATGCATAGATTTCAAATACAAAGGATATGAAGGATTTCAAATGAGCTAATGGAAGGAGGAAGACAGCAATATGCTTTATTATATCCTCTTTAATGATAGGAAAATCCATTTTCAGTTAATCAACTTCTGATATGCAGATGATAGTTCTTGCAAGTTCAAATAGGTGTTTCATCTGAAAAGACACCCCACTCTGTAGCTTGCAGTTCACTTGACTTGTTCTTTTTACACATGTTAGCAGATAAAATAATAAAGTATTTGAAAAACTCTTGCCTAGAAAAAACATCGAAAGCTTCTTGTAGGTAACAAGTTTTAAGCTTACTTTCCTGTTTGTAGGTAAATTTTGCTTATTTTATTGCAAGGTAAAGTATTTTGAATTTTTGCTTTATTAGCAGAATGGCAATTAATTAAACAAAAGATAGATTCAAATCAACGAGTCCAGGCCCTAGAAGACCATCTTTTTTTTTTTTTTTTTTTTTTTTTTTTTTTTTTTTTTTTTTTTTTTTTTTTTTTTCCTGTTTATTTATATAAATTATCTCTTGGATATGTGGGCCAGGATTGTATTATGTTATAGCCTTAAATGCATGGATAAAAAACAAATCTGTACCTGTATCCCCTTCCTTAAATCTGTCCTCAGGAGGAACAGCCTGGGATTGAATAGGAGCCTTGGACTGAGAGTCTTAGGTTGGGATATCTTTTAGCTATCAAAATGGATTTATTTTCTTCCTAGCTTTGAGCTAATATTATGTAGTTGCATTAATTTAAAAATCGGTATACTCAGTGACAACTGAAGTAATCCCTATTATTTGATAATATATACAGCTTCTAGGTCATAGCTAAAATAATTGTGTTATATGCTATATACTATACACTATTTACAAAAGAAATAGTTTTGATTTTTACGAACGTTGTTTACAGCTCAAGTAGGAGTTACATGAGAATATTCCTAAATTTACTAAATCAGTAGGATTAAGTTAATACGTAAAGTATAGCAGAGTGGTTTAAGGTAAAAACAAGAAAATATACTCAATGCTACAAACCATTTAGATGATTATAGTGATATCTTGGATCTAAGAAATCTCTTCAGAGAMTTATTTATCCGGCCGTACAGGGCTGTACAAGCCTGGCGCAAGCTGATGGTAGCTGTGCAAACAAATGCAAAGCATAAGGTTGGCGTTACTATGGCGTAAAGGAACGTGCGCCTCAAATTTTGATCGTATTCCAGATTTGTGAAACAAGCCGAGAACCAGGAAATGAGCTGTATAAATATTTAACAATGTAGTCTGAATAATTGTTGCACGGAGCAAAGAACTCCTTAAATAAAGTCCGAGGTGGGGGCAGAGCCGTTCTCATGCCGCCGGCTTGGCTGACAAACGCAAAATGCCTGCCACGAGCAAGTTTTTTTGCCCTGTTTCCTTTAAATAATTAAAAYGTTGGACGTTGCCAGTGGAGAGCGCGAGCAGATTTTGGTGCTGCCAGCAGCTCCTMCTGCTCGCGGCCAGCGTGTGTGTTGGGAGACCCTTACGGCATGGTTTTCTCGTAGTCGGTGCTCGACTAGTTCCTATTTCTTAGCGCGCTTCTTTACAAGGTACTGCACGTCTTTCCTTTTAGAGAGAAATATTCTGCCCCACGGTACCTACTGCTTTTATTATTTCCTCCTGCTAATTCGGGTGTCAGAAATGCTCATTCCCTCAGCTGAAATGCTGGAAAACAGCACACGTTTCATGAAAATACCTGGCTACTATTTTTAATCCCCTCCTGTTGCCATCTGAGCCTTTATCCTATATTTATAGTATTTTTTTTTTTTTTGCAAAAACTGTGGGAAAGTTGAGGAGATATGCTTTACAAGCTTGTAAATTCTCATGAGAAACCTTCTCCTTAAAAAAAGTTAGATAGGTATGCTTATGAACTACAGGGATTTTATTGAACTGTGTTAAAGGAGATCATTCTGTCCCATATCTGTCCCAGATCCTTCTTACCTTGCAAAAACTTTTCTGCCTGACCTGATTTTAACTGGGCCATTTGATTTCCTGTTAACTTTGGTCTGTACAACAAACAAGACACAGGAGATGAAATTATTTTTTAGAAGTATTTTTAAGCAGGGGAAGTTTAGTAAAAGGATGAAGCATCATTAATTTTTACCAGGATATACAATCATAAGGAAAAATAAATAATAGAAAGGTCAAAATCATGGGCATCTATATTATGAGCAGTGCTTTATGGGGCTTTCATAATTGATATTCCCTGCTGACTCTTAATTCTATTTTTATAGTTGACAAATAAATCTAATTGCTTGCCCTGCAGCCRTGATTTTTTAGTTTCTCTAGAGCTAGCACTAAAGATGGTGAAAATGATATTCTGACCTCAGAACTTTGAAAAGTTGTAAGTGAAAATGTTACCTGAACCTCTGCTTGAACCTTCATTCACCTTGTATCTTTGATGCGAGAGTGTTTGGAAGAGCCAGCATCACACTCTCTTGTAGCTGTATTTGGCGTTACAGCGCTAAGAAAAAAAAACGTTATTTTTGTCATAGACGTGAGGCTTATTTTCAGCAAAGATAGTAGATCTGTTGAGTAGGAAGAATTAGTATCCCATTTTCAGCACAGAAATGTACTGAGGATTTGTCTAGATGACCGATACAGAGTGTGAAGAGTTKTATGCTTAAGGACTGCAAAATGATTGCCCTTCGTTAAAATTTGGTTATGCAGTAATTGTTTGCAAAGCCGAGTGCGGCGGCACAGGAGAGCGCCTGTGCCTGCGTGTGCGTGGCCCTTGCTAACTTGCTCCATCTAGGGGATAGTTTACATAATTCGTTTTTTTCCCATCCATTTTAAACCTTTGAAGTCTTTTAACACCATTTATGTTTGGTTGGCGCCAGTGTGAAGAAATCAAATCTAGTCTGTGAACAACAGAAACGCACTTAATGCATCAAATGTTATGATAATAGCTAGGCACTTGTTTTACGTTGTTTTATCTATTGCCATTTAAGTCAATATATGAAAACGTTTTATGGATTGAAGGTCTGACTTCCCGTGTTACATCAGCGTAGCCTCAGTTTAACCTATACTAGAAAATACTTACAAAATGCACATTTGGCCCACGGAGAGGCCCACAGAATATTGTACAGTGCATGGAAATAAACTGATGATGGATTTTCTACTGAATGCAACATTTTCTGGAGGGTGTTTGACTCTTTCGTATGGTAGTTGAGGAATACCTTTAATCTGCTTGATTTTTTTTTTTTGTGACCTTGAATCGGCAACAGCTGCTAATCAGCTGGTGCTCACCTGCTTCACTCGCATTGCTGTTCCCTCTGTTGACCATACACTACAGAGCTATTTTAAGTGAAAGCATGATTCAGTCTTTAGTTGTAAGAAGCACATGTTTCATTATATTAGACATCACTAATTTGCTTTAAAATTATGCCTGGGCCTGAATTGGAACAGTTGACTTTCAGCCAGATACATTATTTCTTATTCATTAATACTAATTTCTAATTTATTAATGATATAAAAATACTTTGAGCCAAAGATGTGCATATCCTTTTCATCATGATTCTYGTGTCATTATCAAAATATTTTAAAGGCGTTTAATCGCAACAGGTAAAATCATGTGCAAAATTAAAATAGCTGTCACCTCATTAGTTGCTGCCACGCCAAACCAAAGCGAATTGACACCCGAAATGCATTTGGGCTGCAGGATTTGAGCTGAGATGTGAGAAATGCGCAAGAAGCACTGTTTGGTTCACGCTTTCTCCATGTCGTTGGCTCGCCCGAGGAAGCCGGCTTAGAAGGTTGCACTTCTGTGGACCCCGAGCTGCCCCAGTGGGACGCGGCACCTGAAATTCAACCTAAATGCTCCAAGGTGTTTGGTCAAGTGCTTCCTTCTGCAGTGGGGAGCTCCGAAGAGCTTCCAGTGCTCTGTAACAACGCTCCATTCGAAGGGATCCCTACTGCTTAGACCTAATCTGGGAATTGCCCGACCTTCCTAACCTCGTATCCRCAGCCACCATCCCCTGGGCACCAAGCATCCCCTCCTGCGTGCCCCGGTAGTCTGGAGTTGTCCCATCCCTCGCCGGCACTTGGACTTTGCTGCCTGCCTCTCTTTAAATGAATGAGCCGCCGGCAGCCTTGACATTTCCCTTTAACCTTCCCTCGGATGGAGCTTGTGGCCACGTCGCTGCGCGCGCTCTCCCTCTGATCCTCCCGGYCAGGCGCTGGAAATATAGCTCGTGTTGTCTTGCAACGCCCGCAGCAAATTACCCTTACTGCCCGTTTCCAGCCCTTTGCAATCCATTAGAAAAAGAATAACCGGTCGACGGCTGCCGCTTCCGATGGGGTCGGCTGCCTGCGGCCCCTCGCAGGCAGGATTTCCTGTGGGAGCAAAACTAACGATGATTCCACTAGTTTTATAGACRGCGAAAGCGAAGCGTGGAGCTATTGAATGCCTAGGCCAAAATCAGCTGGGAAACTGAACTTACAAAATTTACTTAAATCGCCATTAAAATAAAAGAAAAATATCCAAGTATTGCTGAACATAGATATATTTACTCAGTTTTCTAAATTAGGCCCTGTGTGTGTTCATTTTCTCTTTTTGAATGCCTTACAGATGTTTAATGATGTGATTAATATGGAAAGAAATTAGTGACTTCTTGCTGTATTTTTTGCTTTTAGCGATTAGCTTTGTATTTAGGCAGTGCAGGCAGTCGACAGCAATGAAGAGCTCAGTACCTTGGAGTATATCTTCCATTTGCTGACAGTAAAACACGCACCTGCACGAGTCGGGCCGCCATTTGGACAATGAGTTTCTGTAACTAGAGAATTGGGCTGGAAAACTGAGGAGAAGAAGCTTTTTGTGCCATCTGAGCTGGGGTAGAAATCCCGCACGAACAGCTCCTCGTGCAGCAGGCGTCAACAGTTGCGGTTGCTTCAGATGTGGGTTAGGAAGGGTAATAAATGTTAAACTTAATCTTCTCTATCACTGATACAGCCATAGATTAAGTTGTCTGCTTTAACAGATGACAATATTGCTGTAAAAGGTAGGTAATAAGTTTTAGTGTGTGTGGCACAACGCATTTGATTCTAGGCATAGCTACATATTTTATAGACTTTATTTAGAAATCAAACATGAAGAGTCTGACTACATGTCTGTACGTCTCAAATATTTATTTGTCATCCCAGCTACCGCTCAGCTGAAGCACTTGGAGCTTCTCTATCTGATCCCACGAGATGCCCCRTAAAAGAGCTTTGCCTCTGGGTATCAGTATCTCTATGCAACACAGCTGTTAGACTCCGCAGCGTGATGGATTCGGCTTTCACGAACATAATGAAATGGAATTTTTAAATGCGGTAAGAGCAGACACGAGACAGCCCCTCAAAGGGGAGCGTTCCTCCTTGCAGGAACGCCGCCGCGCTCCCGTCGCCGGCAGGAAGCAGCAAGCGCGGGCTGCTCGGCGGCGCGCGCGTGGGCTCGGGCCGCGTCGCGGCTTCGCGGGGGCCCCCCGACCAGCCGTCGTGGCTGGTCCGCGTTAGGCGTTAGAAACATCCCGTGGCTGAATGGCCCGTGACTAATCAGCCGCGGCGTGCAARCGAAGGGAAGGTCCTTGTCTTCCGAGCGCTGTACGAACGGGCTGCRTCTGGCAGCGCGGTGACGTACCGCGTGGTTTTGGTGGGCTCTTGCGCGTTACCGAGCGCGAGGTTTAAGGCCCCTCGTCGGAAGGCGGTGGCTCGCTTCTGCCGCTCTCCAGCGCTCGGACCTTGCAGGAAGCTTCAAAAACAACAAAAGCGTAACTAGAAGAAGAATAGGAAACGTTATACCAGATACTTCAAAAAAAGCTTGATTAGAGGGTGACTTGGATAGTTGTCTCCTTTCCTATCCTCTTCAGGTTTCAAAGATTGTCTGAGCCAACGTGAGGATGAAATGGAGTTTTGGAAAACAAAAACCTGCAACGATATGGTTAAAGCACGTGCATACTTTTACACTTTTGCCTTTTCTTGTTTCCCACCCAAAAGGTCTTGGTATTTTAATTCTATCCTTAAGAGACTGTGGAGAAAACGGGACAAGGATTTTTCAAAGTAGTGTTGAAATAACCTTATTTTCTTATCCTAGYTCTCTCCCTGACCTATAAAAAGATAAAATGGCACATTTACTCATTTTTTCCTGCTCACCATCTGCTTCCCTTTTCTCTTTAGTATAAAACTTGTAGATAAAAGGCTTTTATAACTGTCTGTAGAAGGTATATACTATTGGCCCGTAATATCGCCATTATTATATATACAGCTAGTAAATTTTTTTTGTAGACTCCCCTATGTCTCTAGTGYCCATTCCTACGTAGAGAAATGGTCCTTGTTTGTTTTTTGGGAGAGGATAGCTTTGAATACATAAAGGAGCTATTCAGGTTTTCTTGTATTGTGCTATTGCAGCATTCCAGCCAAAAACAATTCTGGCGCTTTTGCGATGGGSCTGCATATGAAAATGAATAAATAAGAGCAATATAAGATTTAACTGATCTCGGGTCACTATTAACCAGACATGCTTTTGCAGACATGTTACTGCAAGGAGGAAGCATGTTACTGCTCCGTCCTAGCCAACGGTGCTGTGTGCAAGAGCTTCTTCCTACTGGGGCTCAAAAACAACTGTGGAGCTTTGTGAGTCAGCCTGGTGCATCCAGGAGACGCCTTCAGGAGGCACTTGCTTTTAACTGAGGGGGACTAAAGGCAGATCACATCGTCCTGCCTAAATCTCCGGCGTGGTTAGGAAGGGCATAGCTAAATGACACTGTTGCTGCAGTTCATGCTGCTGCGTCTTACCTGGACCTTTAATGACTTTACCAAAGAGTGCTCTTACGCGTGCAGGACTGTTTTGCTGTTATTATCAATAGTGGCACCTCCCTCATGGACCAGGACCCCAACTTTTTAGGTAACTGTACGAATAGAGTATAAAAACTCCCTTCTCTCTCCTTTAAGAACCTGCAGCAGGAGTGGCAGAAAAGAGGGAGTTGCAGCAAAACCTCAGCAAACAAACGGAGCAGCTTGTCGTACCGTCATAGACAACGGTCGCAGCGCGCTGAAAACCAGATTTTAGGGGCGGTTGAAGAGGATGTTGAAAGACGATAGCGAAGTACCTTCCCTAGCGCGCTGAGTGCGGCCTCGTGGGGGCAGGAGCACCTATCTGAAAACCTAGTAAACATGCTGCATCCGTGGGCACGTCCGGCATCAGAGCCTGCCCTCGACACTGAGTGAGGGACGCTAAATGGGATGGGAATAGTCTCGTATCGCACTGTAATATTCATATATGATATATATTAATATGCCTCGATAGAGAGGACGTTTCTACTCATTTCTTAATCAGTGTTATCATGTATTTCCTCGCTAACTTTTTTCAAATATGTTGGTTAAACTGGTACTAAATAGTGAAATTTGGTCTATCCTTTAGATATCAAGATCCTCATTTCAGAGCCGCAAGGGGCTACCCGAGCTGTTGCACTCTCAACGTTTCTTCAGGACTGCTTTATAGATATACAGCTGTGTTTTCCTGGAGGCATTTTATCATRTATGTCATCCTGTAGAAAATTGGTGCTCTTCCACTTTTTTACTACTTTGAAACACATTCTTTTTTCTGCAGTATAACAACCACCTCTTGCTACTAGCTAGTTAGCCGTGTCATCRGGATGCCCCCAAAGCTTTTAAGTTATTCTGGAAGAGGGGCTATRACTAACGGCACTACTTTTAAAAAATCTAGGAAAAAACAGCATAGTGTTAGTCTTGTTCCTGGGAGGCCTGTTTTTATAATAGATTTCCACTCACCCACCTGCCTTCTGTGCATAGCAGGGGATATACTTCGTGCGATTTGAAGTGATAATTAGAAATGATGATTGGTGGCCACAGGAGGGACTGCGGATCCAAAGCAATAAATATTCCTTGACAAAGAGTCACACATCACCTTTCCATAAGATGGTTTAATTCTAGGATTCCTTGGAATTAAACCTGTGAACTCATAATCAAGGAGCTTAGAAGTAAAATAATAGAGTATTTATGAGTTACTGGTAGCAAATGGCAGCCTCATAACTGCATATAAAAATACTCCAAAATAGCATTAGTACCGCTGTGAGAAGGGCAGCTAAGAGTATTGCYTTTATTTCAAGCTATTTTTAAGAGGATTTTTATTTTACATCATAACATGTATTTTAGAAAGTGATTATTATTATTCTGATATATATTATTGGGAATCCAGATAAGTAGAGGATCTGGGTTTGGGAATGTGTGCTTTTTTATGAAGTGATACAGCCATCGCTTGGCATGCYATGGAGAAAACTCCTTTTACCATGTAATGGGTAAAGCCAGCTGAGATGTGATGCAGGCAGCCTAAGGCACGCACCCAGGCTTTTGCGACTGTAGTATTGCACATAGCGTACTTGCACTAATTGCAACCTGCAATACCTCTCTGCTTTTAATATTGGAATATGTTATTCCAAGGTGTAACAAATGTAATTGGGATGGCACCTGTTTGAGTAGTGCCTTGTTGGGAATTTAATTCTGCTTTTCAAATTAGCATGTTTCATTACTGTCCTTTTCCCAGTGATAAACAAGATAATTCATTTTGGGTATTTCTGTACTACAGAAACATAAAAATTTGTCAGCTGTAAATTGCTGTAGGTGTCATTAAAATTCTCCCTAAACAAGCTGAATATATTCCACATATTTTTTTCAGAGACACTTGCAGCTATTTTTAAACCACCTGCTGTGTCTATACATATTCAGACCATAATGGGAGGCACTGCTGAGCAATTCAATAGAAAATCATTTAAATAGAGAGGGACATAAGAGCAAGTGATAGGAAGTTCAGTAAGTTAATGCACTAGTTTTAAGTCTTTGTCCCCCCTGCCTTCTCCCATGTGCGCTCTTCCTTTGCATGCCTAGCTTTAGATTTGGCTTGGATGACACTTGAATAATTTTGGTATAATTGCCTTCCAGTCTTACAGAATTTTCTACATCAGGAAACCAGTACCTTGTAGCACCGAGGGAAAGCTTGTAGACTGTCTTTAGAGAGATCTTAGCAAAGACGTGCAGAGCAGTTGCTTGTAAGAACAGAATTATGGCAGCTAAAGTGCATGGAAGATTGCACAGTGTTTGTCGTCAGCTTTGGGTAGTAGTGGGAACTCTTCCACGTATTTGCTCATGCTCCTCTGTGATGTCTGCATTATGATTTTTCCCCCTTTTACGCATTTCTAAGAGAATGTTGTGGCTCTCTGCACTTAGCCCTAAGTCTAGTTCTTAAAAGAGACTTCTCATAAAACAGAGGAATAGGTTTTTCTTGACAACTTCTAAACAGTAAGAGGAGAAACTGGAGAGGGAGGAGAGGTACTTTTTTGACCACTGTTCTGTTTGTGGAGGCATTTATAATTTCTTGCAAGTTCTGGATGTCGTGTGTATATAAGGATGTATCTACATTCACGTCAGTAGGTCTTCTGAATCTTTGTAGCAGGCAGCCTTTCCATCTGTTCTTTGTATTACAGGGAATCGCCTCCTTTGCCCTKTTTAAGTAGCCAAGTGATAATTGATAAAAAAAAAAAAAAGAAGAGAGACTGGTCTGACCAGGTAGGGTGGAAAAATATCTGCTTATTTCCTCTTTTTCCGCCTCTTATTTTTCAGACTGCATGAGCAGTTGGGCAGTGCGCTGATGGTCCCTGGCATTAGGTACTGTCCAGCACAGCTGTAGCTAATTTGAAGAGTCACTAACACACCAGCAATGGTAAAGTGCATCGCCTGATCAAGTCACAGATACAGCAGGAGCTGTGGCAGGGTGGGAATTGCATTGGATAAGTAATCAAAAGTGGTACTGTGAAGTTGATTTTAGCTGAGAAGCTTGGTAAGATGGCCTGAGAAAGGACTGCATTATATAGTAGCTTCAGGAGATGACCCCTTTGCCTGTAGTTTTAGGTAGGGTTTGAAGAAGCTGTTAGCAGCGCTGTTTTTATTTTTCTTGGGTTCATTTTTGTTGGCTTAAAATCAACATGTTCTGAGTCACATTTGGCAAAGCCTCCACGGATGGGCAAGAAAGAAAAAAAGAAATGAGAGTTGGATGCACGTGGGTTAACAATTATATTTTAGTCAAGGAGACGTCTTAGGAGGAGCACAGAGTGGCAGAGATTTGTGTGAAGCACGGAGCAGCTTTGGGCTAGCAATAAGCAGGTTAATTCTTGGGTGGGAATGAGTGCAGCTAGCTCAGCACATCAGTGAGCTGCAGCTAATTAGCTCTGCTGATGGACGGGTCTGATTACCTCGGATGTAGGGCTGCATTACCAGAGCTCTAGTCCTTACAGGGCTCCAGCAGCATCTCTTGCTCACGCTGCCCTGTAACACATGGACTTAACAGCACGCTCGACGTTCACGGAAGCATCTTTCTTTGCTGGGCTCTGTTGTCAAGTTAGACGTGCCTTAGGGTGCTTTGGTAAAGCAGACTTATTGGTAGGTCTTAAAGCAGAAAAGCAGTTCTTTTCAAAAAAAATAGCAATGATGCCAGCAGAGGTAGAAAAAAAGTATCCAGGCCGGGATCAATAGTCATTGCCAGGTTCTGCCTCAAAGGCAGTATAAGCCAATGCAGTTTAGCGTTAGCTTGATATCCGTTTTTTCTGCAGTGTATTTATAACAGAGGTGATGTATAACAAAATTCTCCTTCCRAAGTGGTGCAAAAGGCACTGCTGGGGAAGGCACCGGCTAGAGAGCACTGTCAGCCAGGGGTTACGGTGGGGGACTGTGATTGAAGCTGAACCTGTTCCTCTTCCCCTTAAAGTTAATGRTGAATATGGATTAATTTGATGAGTGCAGGCTTAAGATCTATGTTTGCAGAATGATGAGGATATGGTTATATATAACTGTAAGGAGTTTCTTACTGCTTAGATCATGGATTGTCGAATTAATTTCCCACGTAAATCGAACTAAATGGTAGGCCAAATGACCTAAATTAGGCAGGCAATATATTTGCTTAATCTTAAATTTAACTCCTAACAAGGGGTTTATCATATCTAAGCAGCCTGATAGACTTCAGTTTGCACTGCTGGTGACTGAATTTCCATTATCCTTGATTTCAGTCTTTAAATAGCCATTATTGTTTATTGTTTATTGTCCTCTTTTAAAAAGCGAGTAAATTATGAGAAAGTAAATCAGATGAATTTTTTATTAGAGGAAAAAGTGCAGATATTATTGTGTTCAAGCAGAAGCCAAGAAGAATAGAGAAAGGAGATTGATGGAATGAGGTGGCTGCTTTTTGAAATTCAGAGAGAGATATGAAAGGGAACACTATTTCTGCAGCATGAGGGACTTAAGTTGGCTTTTTTTGATTAAAATTCAGTCTATATTGTGAATCTCTCTATCTCAATGCTTGACTTTTATACAGATGACACATGGGTGTTTTCTTCCAATGAAGAAAACCGATTGTCCATTAGTCATTACCTCGTGGTGGCTGACAGCATCTCTCTAAGACACTGAAAACCAAACACAGTGTGAAGCGCTCGGCTGGCTCTGCTCGGCCCGCGCCGGGCTGYGAGTCGGGGCAGGCAGACTTTTCACTCGGTTGCAGCCTCCGGAGTGGCTGATGGGTCTGGAACTGCCTGTTCGCTCAGTGCCAGCACCAGCGGAGGAGATCACTTGTCAAAAAGACTRTTATTAGCCTAAGCCAAATTGCCCCTCATTACACAAGTCTTTCTGCGGGAGGAATAAGGAATATCGCTACCTGCCCACAAGGGTCTACTGTTCTTACAGACACTAGTAGTCCGTGAGCAAGACAATTCCTGTTTGAGTTCCTTTATTTTCCCATGTTATGTTAAAGCTGAGAAGTTAGAGTTATGTATGGAGAGGTTTTCCAGCCTGACATCTGTGTGTCATGTCAGTCTCCTCTGCTGCATCCATCTGTTTTAGCCGTGTGGAAATTCCGTGTTTCCAAGCACAGGCTGTTTGGCAGCAGCTGAGAAGATACCCGCTGCTTGGAGAGAAGTTCCCTTCTTCTCCTTGCTTGTGGTCCCAAATTAATATCTAATTCATGTATTTACTGAAGTAAAGCTATGTGAATACCTTAAAAAGCTGTTTTTCTCCTCATCCTCCTATTCCCAAATATAAACCTAGACTGCCAATATTTGTGTCTTATTTTAATCTTCATATATACATTAAGTGATACACAATATAAGTTAAAGGACTGAGTGTCTTTACTAAATAAAAAGCTGTTTTGTGTTAGGAATCAGAAGCTATTCCAAGATGCCTGAATTTGCAATTATAACTTCTTCCTAGGAATTAGGATGCTAGAATCATCTGYTGATACTTCCACAAATTTGCTCTGTGACCTGGGGAAATACTTAAATACTTTGTGCTTCATTTTTCTCTAGCTGCTATATAAATTTCTTACAGTGTTGCATCTTTTTATCAATTGATTTGTGTTTTCTGTTTAATCTTGCAATATCAAATTCTAGCCTTTTAGCTACAGAATGATGTGACTGAATGACTTTAGCAATGATACATCAGATACTGGCCTGATACTTCTGGAATTCTTTTAATTAATTTCTATCTTGTCATGCCATGCCTGTTGCTTTAGAACAAAATTGAAACAGTTGGAAAATATTGTTCCACTACTAACTTATATTCTGAGAATTACTTAGTGTCAGAATTGGTGCCACAGTCTTGTCCTGCTGCAGGTGAATCAAAGTTTGCAGCGTCAAGTCCAATTCTGCTCCTGGTAAGTTGATAATAGATCACCCGCTGAGCACCGTTGTGCACATTGTGACCTATACTTTGTGTCTTTACAGCTTGTTTAAATTTCTAATGAAGTCACAGAATAATATATGCTCATATTATGGTTTCATTATACAACATAAAATGTCTGTAGAAAAATACATYCCTAGTTAATCATCGGTTTGATGAAAAGTTTTCTCTTTCAGTGACTAACGCTCCATCACTTTGATACCTTACAGTGAGGTTTTACATTCACCTCATGTCCTCAGTGTCTACAAAACAGCACAGACAAATAAGCCGGTGTCCAATACCATTACAGTGTATGCTGTTAGAGCCCATATGGTGTTACTTTCTCAAAAATAAATCACACTGAGAACTGTTGAAAACATACAGGGGCCTTTTCCAGTCCCTCTTGGAGGAACTGGTCTACAAAAATATTTTAGAAGAGCTGTGTAATGCATGCTTTATAGGAACTATATAAAACGAACCTGCGATGGATTAACATTCACAGCATTAATACAAATTAAATTTTAATCACTGTTTAGTAAACCAGATATTATAATTTAATAGTTAATTTAAAATGAGAATTACAGTACTTAGAGCATGTCTACAGCTGACAGTTTTTAGAACTAGAAATGCATATTCTGCATAGTCAGCGCATTTGTAGAAATGCTTTAATGTAGATGCTGGATAATCCTGACTGTCACTTCAGGTCTCGATTGTGAGCTTAAATGCACTGTATAGACAAATGTCTTCTCTCTAGGCAGCAGAATCCTTACCTACTCCTCTAGAAAAACAAGTGGAAGTTGAGCATCTCAGTGGGGTTTTGTTTCTTTCATCAGTGCTCAAAGCTTCCTCCAGGCACACAAGGGTCATCCAGGCAGCTGGAAGGCAAGAATGCTTTTAAAACCACATGCTCTTTCATAAAATGAAAGCAAAATATCCTTTTCAGTGGCGAAATAAATAGACTCTCTTCAAAATATCAGAGTAATAATCTAGATAGCATTTTCAAGCTCCTCCAGGCAGATGCGCATAAGGATGCTGGTTATCTTAGCAGTGATATGCAAAGATGGGACACCCTATCTTGACATATATGAAGGGTTCATCTACTGGAAGTTGTATTTACAGTTTGTCCCAGATGCAGCTGATTTTATTTTTATTTAAATCTCAATGTTTGAGGTTTTCTTTTGGCATAGCAAAACCTTTAGAATCTACTGGTGAATAAGAAAAAATGATAAGCGAAAAGTCTGAGGTGAGGGATTGACTGTATGAAGCTGCCAGCTGTTAGGATTTGCTACAGATGGAGGAAAAAAAAATGCTAAGGCAAATAATATGGATGGGTCTCTGCTTCTCCTTCCCCATCTTTGAAGGAGCAAGCAGCTTTTTTCCATACATCATCTTTGAACTTCAGTTGTAACGATTTTCACAATTAGCGATTTCACCAGAWTTTTGCAAAAAGGTCTTGTGTTGTTAAATATCTTTGTAGAGYAGATTATAAAGAAGTGCCTAAGAGGAAGAAAATAAAAACAAGAAACAGATTGCTCAAGATAAGAGGACACTGTTTTTGGCTAAATGTCCAAATGGGATAGCTCTGTTTTCTGATTCTGTTTTACATGGTCATTTGAAAAGTTGCTGATTTATTGTATGATGCTGGAACAAAAGAAAACCAAACTGAAACTAGGGAAATCTCTATATGATACAAAATCTATCTGCATTTCAGGAGCTGTCAAAGTGAAAAATGAAACCACAAGTTTGGCCTTTAAAGATATTAATTTATTTTAAAGATGAAATGTAAAAGCACTGTGAAAGAAGTCACCTTATTTTTAGGAAGAAGCGGGCAAGGCTAAAACGTTATCGTTCCTCCTAGGTCTCTGATGGCCCTTTCTTGACACCTTTAAATCTAGAAAAAGGATTGCAAGAATGTGTTTGTTGGTTGCAATCATCATAAATCCCTGAAGCATTTTTGTTTTGTTATTAATGAGGCAGTCCTCAAATGTACTAACCGGGATTTAAGGTATTATATTTTCAGTAGCCTTATTTGTCAGCTTTTTTGAGTGATGTAGATTCAGTTCGGTGCTGACCTAGGGCAGTATTTCTGGATTGCAGCTGTGTTTCATTGACAGAAGAAAACACTAGCCATGAAGATGAAAAAAAATGCAAGTGGTGTGTATTTGATTCAGATTGTCAATATGCAGCTTGTCTAATGCACAGTTTTTACTAAAAGCCTATTTTTATCTAAATAAGGCTTTAGAGGTCATCCTGCCTGTTTTAGACTGTTGGTTCCGTGTATGATCAGCTGATGAATTTACAGTCTTTATTCCAAAGCAAATAATACCACGAATGAATATTTCTGTACAATTTGAAATTATATCCTGATATTATTTCTTGCCAAAATATGTCAAATTTTCCTCATAAATTTTATATCCTAGTTTCCTATAATTTGTTTTTTTTATTTTACATAATGCAAATGAAAATACAGCACAGACCTTCCCTGAGTAGTAATGAAAACAGGGAAAGAAAATGTCCACTAATGTCAAAAGACTGAAGGAGGTAATAAAACAGATGTGAAAAGTTTGCTGTCACAGCGGACCCGTTTTTAAAGAGCTCATTTACCATGGTTGTCATAAATAAATCCCAGTGCTTGAAACGGATATGAACAGCTTTCCRCTAAATTGCAGCTCTTGTCCTCCCAGACGATCAGAGAATAGTCCAACCGTTGGATCTTCTGTGTCGGGGCTGCTCGCGCTTCCCGAAGGACGCCCCGCAGCTCCCGAGGACGCGGCCGGGGGGCTGGATCCCCCCGGGGTGCAAACTGGTGCCATTTCATTGCTTCCAGTTAAGCTCTGCTTAAGATTGTATCAGCTGAGATGCTGATACTGAGTTCCTGCTGATTAGTGCCTGTTCTGTGATCTGTCCTCGCAGAACRGGCACGTTCAAAAGCAGCGATGAGCCAACTGTTCCCGGCTGGTTTTGCTCGCTGCGAGTGTGGCRTTACGTCCGATAGCTGCAGCGGATCTGCTCTGGTTTCGCGTTGGTTGGTGATGCCTAGCGGACTCTTGCTGTCTAGCTGAAAGCCTGCCCCGTTTGCAAATCTACCGGGGGGCGATGGGAATCGAATAAAGGTCTTGCAGGCCACGAGAAGGGTGCCTGCGTTGCTCTTCAGAAATTCCTCCTTTCTCCTTTYTSAGAGCTTCCAGCACTGCTGTGTGTGTTCAGCCCTCGCTTGGCAGCTTGTAGATGGGTTTATTCGTTCCCCTTCTTCCTTTTGAATGGGAAGCATGGTRGCCGAGACAGTGAGATGGCAGGGCTGTMATACATTYGTAGGTGGATGAGATGCAGCTTTGCATAGCTTTTTATTGGAATAAGACAAAGGTAGCCAAACTGTGAGTATGAATAGCTACACGTGACAGTGTGAGGCATGCTTTGGTGGGTAGAAGCATTTTTGGTAATGTAGGAGTGCAGGTGATAGTCTTCCACATTGAAGAAGTGCACCATACTTTTGTGTTTAAGATTTGCTTCCTCTTTTGAATGWTTGGAGCCTCAATTTTATTAATTTCAAGGGCATGAGACAAAACCTTATTTGTCCCAGCTTTTCCTTCTTTGTTGAAGAAAGCAAAACACATCATGCCTGTAGGATGGCTCTAACTGATTGGTGAAATTCTCTCGTATTTCAAATATCTGTTATAAAGTGAAGAATGTGTATTTATATAGCTGTATAGGTATATATCTTCTGCCCTAGGTTAAACATAAATGAAAAAATGAGCATGGTGTCCTGGGWTGATTCAGTTTAGAAACTGTTATTGTTAGACCATGTTGGGACCTTCTGCATTGTATTTAACTTGGGCTCACAAACATGAGCACCACAGTAAGAACTCTTTTGGGGCTTTTTCCAATAGGTATTTCTCTTGGATCTAGCAAACGCAAGGCAACTAAGTGTCTTCAGATCAAGGCTTGCYATTTAATTTTGCCCTTATGCTGCCATTCACAATCTATGCTAMCTGCCAAAGAGATTAAAGATAAATTTTCAGCATAAGAGGGCTAAGTTACAGCTTTTTTTTCCTTAAATTTTTTTTTTTTTAGATTAGCCCATAGCATGTATTGAACTTTCAAATTATTAATGTCTCCAAATTTGCCAACACAAAGTGCTGGGCTGAAGTTAACCTAATCATAAAACAGTGATTTTAGTAGTAAAACATACAAYGTAATACTGTGATTACACCACATCAAAAAATATAATATGCTACTCAGTATCATTCTCTTTGAAATGCTGTCTATGATAATGTTTCATTTTTTCCAGTCATTTGTTTTTTTCCTTTTTATGCTCTGTCCTCCCACATGCCCCAAATTTGTGTTATTAAGCTGCTACCTCGGAGTGGCAGTGAATGAAAAGCTGCTCAATCGAGAGAGAGAAGAGCAGCCCCAAAGTAAAGGACCTTTACAGTGTAACCACCGGCACCACTGCAAACCGAGAGAAATAAAGCCTTTGGTTTGTCAGTTGGATTCATAAATACGATGACTGCTCTTTGTTTCTGCAATTTTCCTTGCAGCCAGTTTTAATATTTCAGCCAAGAGGAAGTTCAATATAGAAAGATATTACAATGAATATTTCCTGTTGTTTTATTTCCTAACACCATAACCAATGAGTCAAATAATCCATGGCTATTAAGCTTTCTATATAAATAATTGGAATGTATACAGAGCTACACAATAGCATGAATAATGTTGCTCTTTCCTTAGGCCTTCAAAGGTTGACAYATACAGTATTTTTCAAGTAGGCATGCTGAGTCTTCAGTCTTGAGCTATCCAATATTAAAATGTTCGTATGACTTCTTCAGAAAAARTTGTATATCACTTGGCCATTGAGAAAATTATGGTCAACTTTACAAGTGGGTCTGAGAATTTCCCTTTTCTTTTTCCCTTTTCTTTTTCTTTACGTGGTGAAGCTCAGGCATTGTCTTCCAGATAAAAAAATTAGATCAAAAAAACAAAACATTGCATCCATCTGAACACTTACTAATCAGACTTCATGTGATCATCAGAGCCCTGTCACATCAAATAAGAGATAGCAATTAAATGGTAGAAACAAAGTACTTCCTAGAGGCTTAGAGGATTTAAAATTTGTCTCAGGAAATGAGCATATGAATGTTGAGTCCTTAGGAGATTTAATAAGCAACACTCAAACCAAACTGTACATGCAAATATCCCTAAAGTTTATTGCCTTTAAAATTCAGTGGTAAATAATCCAATTAGAGACACTCGTGAAGAAGCAGTAAGCAATGGACCTGCCCTGAAACCATACCATTCCCTCTGCCTCCTCAAGCAACAGAACTTCTGTGGTGACTGAGACTCGCGGTACAGATTACAAAAATGTAAAAAAAGCGCGGATCTGCAGGCAGCCCGCCAAGCTGGTGGACAGCAGTAAGGCAAGGGCGCAGCGCGAGCAGCTGTACGTCGGCCAGCTGGAGCGAGGACGCTGCGCGAGTCGCCGTAGAAATAGGAAGGAAGTCTTAAACTTCATCGTTTGTAAGTGTCAGAGAGGAAGCGGGGAAGAGTTATGAACTAGGATCTGGGACCTTCTCAAACTCCTCCTAAGCCTACGAGCGATTCTCAGCGCGACCTCAGGCCTGTCCRTTTGTCGTTGCTTCGGTTAACCCGTCTTTGGGGTGATGCCGTATGCAGTTAATGGGTGTTTGGGGTGGACAGCGGGACTGTCACGCAGGGACGCGTTTCAGGATCGTTACTTCTGGTCGTAGCACCGATGGCGGTGGAGATGGCGGTGGAACGCAGCAGGAACGTGTTGCTCTGGCGTAGGTTTAAACTGCGCACCGTTGAGCKGCTGAATCCTTGGTGCAAGGTTTGAGTAAAGAAATCTTCTTTAAAAAGGTGCTTGTAGGGATGAAATCATTTCCCTGTTTAGAGCTCCTTAACCAGTGCTGGCTATTTCTTCAATATATTCATTTGTTTGAGCGTATGCAACTGCCTACGTGAGAGTTAATGAAGTACGGTGCGCCATGAAGCGTCGGCTTCTTGTGAGTTGGTAGGCTTTCTCCTCTTGCTTTCTAACCCGTAACCAGGAGATCTCCTTTTACAATTATGAGTAAATTGTATTTCCTGGTAACTCAGTGCTTATCTATATGAAAAAATGAGCGAATGGAATAATATCACATGAATTTACAAGGCACTGGGTACCTTATACTAACACCTTGCAGTAGACACCTTCTGGATTTAGCTTCCCAGGTGTGACCGTAGGCATCCCATTGGGGATGATCCCATTGGGGTAATCAGTGCAGGTTGCAAGTTTCCCCTAAAGAGAGCACTATGATTGGAGATACTTTTATTAGCAGCCGATCACTTCTGAGACTGGTGGCAAAAATGCTACCAATTACATTAAAAAAAATAATAATAATCAAAGATACTGTGGTATTTATTTGGATCCCTGCAGAGGGACAGATAATTTTCTTCAGCGTAACAGTCCAATGCTATTCTGAAAACTTGTATCTCTGGTAAATGGGGTTTCTCTAAGTAATCTGTAAGGACAGGATTTGATCCTCTGTGAGTGTAAGGTTGCTTTTGTAGGAGTTAAAGTCAATCTAATAGACATGGTCAGCTGCCTAATTTGAATATTCTTGGAGGAATCTTGCCTGTATAAACTTCAGGCTAAAATGCTTAAATTCCATGGAACTGTTTCTCAAAAGTATTGATTAAATGCAACATACCTCTTCATTCTTCCAAGACTGGTCAGGGAAATGTTTTCTAATTTGCTGTTATTTAGAAAGCACTTTAAAAATTATAACTTCATGAGCTTTTGTGCTGTGGTATTTTTCTTAAAAGCACTCCTTGCTTGAATATTTGTAGGAAAATTGTCCGTAGTGAATTACAAACCATGGACTAAATAATGAGGTTTTAGTATCTCTGWGTGCRTACRGTTTAGTGGTCTACTAAGCAAGATGCCCACTACAGTGGGTGCTGCTTGGTACTGTTCTTCACCACCTGGAATCACTGCATGTTGAAAATGAGAATGTGTCAAATAAACCTCATGAGTATTATAAATCCATCTTACCATGGCTCCCTGGAAGTTAGCGGAGGCCAAGAACGTTATCCTCTGACACCTCTTACGAGTCCTGGCTCACAAAACCCATTTTTCAGCAAGTGCACTGCCTTGTCCCAGCCGAAGCCCCGTTTGCATGGTAACGATCTTCTGGGTAGTAGCGCGAGTGGGTTACCACAGCCCCTGTTTCTTTTGCCCCAATATTGTGGGGCCCCACTGTTGTGCAAACTGCAGAGATAACTGTTTATTAAGGAGAGATTTTCTTTTTCCTGATCTTAATAGCTAAATTCATCTGCATTTCTAAATCCTGGCAAAGCGTGACATGCACGTCTGGGGACGTGCTGTGCTCCGGGGCCCATTCAGACCTCATAGACCTTTTTTGACATGTTGTATGTACGCTTATTAGTTGAGAATCATGCATTTCGTTCAGCACGTGCTCATCAAGCYTGCAGAAGCACAGACATTTTGGCTGCCATGGAGAGAGAACCTTGCTTGGTTTTGCCTCTTCTGATGCTACTCCTCCTGACAGGAAGCATGGCTGAACCGTGYGAGTTGTTCATTCCCTGCCTTTGAAATGCTTTTGAAATTGGGATAGATGCAGAGAAGGCAAAGATGGGGGAAAGGGAGAACACTGGAGGGTAACTGAATACAGCCTTGAGAATCCATTGTCAGCCTTTGAATCCCTCGAGAAAAATAGATGATAATGTTTTATTCCATAGGTAATATAAATTTTATTTTACATTCTCATGAATAATTGCATTCCTGCTTCAATAAACAAGATGTTACCAGGGTTAGGATAATAAACATCTGATAAAGGCAGTCGTTTCTCAAGTGTCTTCTCCGTATGTTTATTAAACTAATTATTTTACTGCATGCCTTCTAGTCTGCCTTCCAATCAGCGCTCTCTATTATAATGTTAAGTCAACCTCTTTTACCTCTGGAAATCTGTTAAACTTTGAGTGACCTACATAGGCTTTTAAAGCAGTAGAAAATTCAATACGATTTTGCATTTGTTTCTTGTGAATTTTAAATTTCTCTATTCYTTTTCTTCTTCTCTCAATAAAGTTTATGCAAATATTATTAAAATTTATAATGAGACTAATATTTGTTAATCTCAGTTCAAATAGTGGATTTATATTAAATCCTAGTTCCAAACATAAATGTTGAGAGAGAGAGAGAGAGAAGGGTATTGCTTGTAATACTTTCATTACTGTGCTATTCTTGTTAAGCTTGAATTGTCATTATAATTATACACCCTAATTTTTATTATTCAGTATTAATTATATTCAAATCCCATTAGATTTACAGTTGCCATGCCCACTTTGATTTTCTTTTTAAAAAATGTTTTGAAGTAGTTTCAAGACATGAACCTGATTCTGTGACTCTGATTCATTTGTTGGTTTCAGTAAGATATTTGTGCATATAAATTTGTTATATGACTGAGAGTGTTTTAGATTCCTTAAAGGTTGTGGAGCATTCCAGAATGACAGTTTCTGAAAACCTCTGATGTGCAGAAACGTCAGGATTTAGATATTGATCTGATTCAGCTATCAAAAGTATCATTGATTCCAAGAGCTGCTTGAAGGACATCCCTAACTGTGAATTGCAGGTTTTGTGCATTMCTCTGATTTGCATTCTAGACACAGAAAATGCTAATCTGTAGAGAACTGAAGAGGTGCATCGGTCGTTTATTTGGCATTATCACAAGTCTTWATGAGATGTGAGGCAGTAACACAAAATTACATTTATTTACACATATCTAAGTTGCGCTGCACTGGAAGGATCTTGACCCAGTTTGTTTCACACTGTTAAAACTTTTGCCTTGCTTGTGGGCAGACTTGCTTATCAAAACGTTTAGAGAATGGCCCGAATTTATCTGTACTGTAGCTTGGTATCTGTCTTCTACCATRTGAGCTACGCTAAAGTGTCATGCTGGGGAATTCAGGGGCGTAGGGATCCGTTCAGACGTCCATGCTAGCCAGAGCYGGCCCTCAGGCATCCAGGAGCAAGCAGGCACTGCGCGCACGCCTCTCCAGAACAGGCGGATGGGGATTTGGCAGAGCTGGGCCCCAAAATGACCGGGTTAGGAACGCATCATGGACACATGGAGCACAATATGCTGCTGGATGAGGAGCAAACTACTAATCCTTTACCYTCCTATCAAGGAAGGAGAGCGCAGGACAGGACTGTGCCTTAGAAAAGTGCTCCTCATGGTTAATTGAAGTATAGGAGTGCGTCTCAGATCTGTAGATAGAGCTACAATTTAGCACTCTTCAGCTTTGAAATATTTTTTTAATGTAGATACAAATGTCTCTCCCCAAATCTTCAAGGGAGGCCACTATTCTTCCCCGTCTTTCCTCTCCCTGCTAGCCAGGCTTCCCGTACCATTTTCTCCTTTGTTAATTTATTGCTTTTAGTCGACAAGAGCTGTCTGGACACAGCACTCAAGTTTGCACTTGGAGCGCTTTATGGGCTTGCTCCATCCTTGTTGCCTGACTTCTGCTTGCTCCCGCATCCACTCAGACCATAATTCACAGATTCAGCTCCCCGCTGTCTCTCTGTGATGGCAGAGGCTTTAGGAGCCATTCACTTTCTTGCAGTGTGTTCCTCCTCGATACAAAATATTTCTTTGACACAACTCTTTATTGCCTTTTTAATTCTGCAAATTGTCAATGGTCTTTTTCTTTTCAGTGTGTTTTGGGAGTCTTTATGAAAAGATGCTATGTATAAAATTGTATTGTAGAGCAATAGGTCTGCAGATAGCTTCTGACATTGGGTAGCATGAACAAGGAATATAATAACACAATTTTATAACATTAGTATAAAATATGTTCTGCAATTTTACCTCACTACAATATTATTTTTACTGGTTCCTTACCTCTTCCTAAATTCTTATTTTATATAGGTACAAAAAGTTACAATAAAGGAATATTATGAAATATTAACTGTACATCTCATATTAAAGCGAGGACTTAGGACTTTTGCAAGTGAAATGTCCCGATTAAATTGATGCTTTTGTCTAGTAAGAATCTTAATCTTGTTTGAACTTCTGGGGCTACTATTAGTTCATTTATTGACCAGTTGTGTAAGCTACCGAGATGATGTTGTCTCCTAGTAGGAGAACGTTATCCTTAAAACTACTTTGCTTGCTGCATGGAGGTGTTGAACTTGTTTCAAGAAGCAGTTAGAAGTTGATTTGCAGGTAACATGGAGAAGATAGGTTTGGAAAAATCAGTGTTGACATATGTGGTGGGATTCATCTCATTTAACTGTCTGTCTCGTTGGGTTAGCATCTTAGCTTGTCATCTGCAGTCAACAGAGAAGCAGGTAGTTTTCTAGACAGCAGTATAACCTACCGGCTTTAAAGACTTATTTCATGATTAACGGAGTCCTACTCCGAGGGCTGGAAGGCTGTGTATGTGCGGCAGTAATAGGAAAGACCTCAGGCAGCTGTGTGTTTCTGCTGGAGGAGGTGGTTACGTGGTCTGGCTTCCCACAGGACTGTGCGACCCAACCCTGCKGAAGCCAGAGGCAGTTTTTCCATTAACTTCGTTGCTCTCTGGCTGAGGGGGATCACATCCCTCCTTGATCTGTCACATCTCAGAGCTCCTGGTAGAACACAGCCTCCACTGGGAAGACCAGGAGAACAGGTCCTAAGGAACCCACCATAAATGTTTTATGGTGATAATGTGTAGGAAAAGCAGGCAAAGTTAGCCAAATACTTTTTGAAAATGCTATTACTTAGACAAAGTTTCTGATGCGTACCATGGCACTGAAGTGAAAAAAATATAATGTGCTGCTTTTAATGCAGAATTTCTTTTACTGAGATAAAGTCTTGAGTGGGATTTTTGGTCAGAAAATTATAATGCTAAGCATTCAATAGGAAATACAGCTGCTGTATTGTATGGAAATGGAAATCAAATTAATTCCCATGTATTATTTCTTATTATTTAAGCAGTATGTCCTACGTTTTATGTTCAATTTCTGTCAGTATCCTGAATAATATGCTACTTTGCGAGATTTTCTATTTAACATAAGAGCTATGTGTTTATTTGATAGCAAAATCATTGAAGGGACAAAAAKTCTTCTGTGTACGTGAACTTCCCACCTATACTTTTTTATGTTTACTTTCTATTGTTTTTCCCCTAGATCCTCACACTAAATTCATACTCTAAGTAGATTGTACCTTGGTGTGCTAATAAAACAAATGAATTAGAAATCCATTTTTTCTTTTATAGTGAATGTGAAAAATTCTTGATAAATGACTTATAAAAAGAAGCTGTGTACAATTCCAGTACAGAGACATAAACTTATAAGAGGAGCAACCTGTAGCAGATTAGCATCCTTTAGTGTTTATCAAAAGCAACCGTGATGTAGTGCATAAACCAGCACAGAAAAACAAGGCAGTGAAAGAGTATTAGAGACTTAGTCTGAAAATGAGAATAACAAAAATCTTGGCTTGCTTGCAAGAAAATAAAATCTGACTTTGTTATTTTTTTGAGCTAACAGCTTTGTTGGCAGGTGCTCTTAGAAGACATAAGTAGGATTATGAAAAGGTTAACAGAAGTAGAACTTACTAACCAAGACAGAAAGTAGGGGAGTACCAAAAAGGCATTTAATTATTTTTATCAGGAAAGAAAGCTGATAAAAAAGATACTTAGGATTAAGTCAGAAAAGAATGAAATTAACTGGAGAAAATTTAAATGGAAAATTCTGTTGTTATGTCTTTCATCAGGAAGTGAATCCTATGGAGGAGTTGATTTTTCACCCCATAGCGTGATAAGCCTTTTTGTAAAACAGCAATAGTATAATTGAAATCCATTTTACATCGTTTTCCCTTGGATGATTTAGAATTAGATCAATTTATATTCTATGGGTATAACCCAATGAGAGTATAAATGCAGCCACTAGAATTGTTTTTGTCCATGGGCAAAGCTGGTATCATTTACTGATTCATTACACTCTCAGCAGGGTGCTTTATTTCAGAAGCTACCTGGAACTATTACTGGCACCAGAACACTAAACTAAACTAAAATTTGCATAAAAAATTAAACTTAGAGGGAAAATGATAATAGTGATTAAAACTAACATTTGATGACTCTGTTGATTAGAATACCATGTTTAAATAGTAAATGGTTCAAATGAACATGGACGTTTTTTTCCCTTCCAACTTAGAATGCACCTGTTTAACTACACGACTATGTACCTGATAATATGCCTGAAATAATAAGCAGTACTGCCATTAATATTTAACAATATAAACATCAGGCAAAGGTTGTGCAACTGGAATCATAGAATATGCCTTTTGCATTAAGGTACTAATTTTAGAAATAACCTCTGCCGCCTAGGCCCACTGATGTATGGTTGTCATAGCAAGTCAGTAATTGAGTTTTCTGGGCATTTTGACCACTGGTGCAAATTTGCAAAGCAGATTACACAGCAGAAACACAATTTCCATCCTGACCTTTATCACATTGCTTTCTGTTGTGGGAATTGGAATGTTTATGGAGGGAAATATAACCTAAGTGCACCTAATTTGTAAAAATGTGGTTTCTGACGTTAACCCAGTAAGCTTCATTTTGATTCATTTGATAACAGATTATGTAAAGACTTGGCATTAGGGAGGTTTCGTGAAACTTATTATCTTTTATTACCTAGGCAGAGAATATTGGTTTAGATGATTATAAATTGAAACTCCAGGAAAACTTTCATTTTCAGCTGCTGTGCAAAGATCCCCAAGAAATCTGCTTCGCAGTGATCAGTCACAGACCTTAGTGGACGAATAGCCTTGTTCAAATTCCTCAGAATACATGGGACCCTGGAATAAATATTTYAAGTTTTTGTGGATCCTAGAGATGCCCTTTGGGGCTAGGGAGAAAGCATCTRCTTGAGTCATGGAGCAATGGCCTCTGCTGAAGGTACTGTCGGATAGTTTAACAGGTTGTCACCTGTTGAACCTGACTTGCCTGAAGATCCTGCTAGGATTTGATGTCCAATGAAAAGGTGTGGAAAGGCCATCTATGGACCTGTGCTGGTTGGCATGGCAAGTTAGATTAGCACAAGTATTGCAGGGGCATCCAGGCAGACTGCAGTGGTATCAACTTACGGCAGGTTGTTTGATGGTAGCAAATCATGAAATAATCAGCATTAGGCTTCACTTAGTTTCCTGCAATGCTTTCCTTCAAAAATATGTGCTAATTAGTTGAGTCCCAGTGTTTAGAGGCCTATAGTGTCCAAATTTCAAGCCATGATATTGATGTGTGGCTTGAGACAAATTTAAGTTTGCTAGGAAAGGGAAGTGCCAGTTATTGATTTGGGTTGAATGGCTTCAAGTTTTACCCCTGCCTTGTTCAGACCCACTTCCTAATATATTAAGAAGATAAAGACCAGACTCAAAAAGCTCAAGCTATTTTCTTCACCATTTTTTCCCTCCTTCTTTGGAGATGCCTTTCACGGTAGACTTTGTGAAAGGGAATTTTTAGCTTTCTGCGCAGTTCAGGATCTTCCCTTGAAGCCTGCAGAAAATACTTCAATTCTTCTTGAACCCAATTCACATTTATGGAGTAGAAAATTTGAGTGCTGGTAAACATGCTTGACAGAGCCTTTTGTTTCTCTACTCAGCAAAGGATTCCTGTGTTTCAGGGCATCAGGTATAACGTGTTTATCAATGAGATCACTGATAACCAACATTGGCTGCTATCCATGCGATTTAGGCAAGCAATTTGTTTCCTGTAAACAGAGGGGAATGCTGACCAGCTGCATGGTATTGCTATTGTGTCAAATGTTTATACCCTGCATTGGTTTTTTTCCTTCTTTCTTTTTTGGCATGGGTTAAGTGCTGAGAACGGCTCACATTGGTTTCCAGAATCTGYGTTGCACAAGTATAGGCGTGGACAGCCCGTTACCGTTGCTTGTGAGGAAGTTTTCTCTAATGCGATTGTGTATGCGACAAGGAAGGAACTGTTACYTTCACCCGCCCGTTTTGAGGAATTTTCGACATTTCCTCAAAGTGTGTGTTTTGGGATGGCTGGCTCTCGGGCTCCTGATGCCRTTTTTGAGTTGCAAGGCACTGTTTAGCTCTGCGTGGTTTTGAATGCAAATCTCTGAGAGCCTGCCAGCTTTGCAGGAGACAGTGCCTTGTGGTGGGCCTCGACAGCRTATATGCGTGTTCATTCGTAAACGTGGTAGTTTATAGCCAAAATAAACTCRTGCAGCCCATTTAAGGTCAGTGGAGGTGTGCTGATTTATCTGAGGATCTTTTCAGGCTTAATACTCATGGTTTGCTCATAATTTTCTCTCTCTCAAAGTTGCAGAACACCTTTGCCCATCTCTGTGTGCTGATCCTTATTATATGACCTTCCCACCCTTCTTATGCTTAGGGAATTCTCTTGGCACACACATTTTAATAGAGAGATACTTGCAAAGCTGTCTCTGCTGATAACTATGATAGGTTACTCTGCTGGAGAAACTTATCTCTCCTTTTATGCTTTTGGATTTAAACAGCCCTCATTTGTGGCTGTGGCAGGGACGAAGAATGATTCAATAAGCAGCAACTAATAATTTATTAGAGCAACTTTGCCCTTCTTTCTCTTTGCAAATTGTCTGCAAACAGATTGCATAACTCTAGTGTGTTAATGGCTGAAAATTATTTGAACATTTTTCAGCGAATATCTTTTGGTCTGCAGATTATTTGAATTGCAAATTGGGACTGTTAAAATGAAGTATATAATTAACACTGTAAATAGAGCTGATTGGGTATTACAGGAGAACAGTTTTTACGGGAAAATATCGATTTGTCAAAATGAACACTTGTTACAGAAACATTCTGGTTTGGAAAAAACCATTGCTGAAATAAATGTCTGCAGTCCAGAAAAGATTAAGTATAAAATGACACAAAGTGTAATAGTTASGATAGCCACTTGCGAGGGTTTTAAGGGAGGACTGGGGAGGAGGACGACTCCCCCACCCTCACTGTCAGACCGGTGACTTTTCCAATACTTCTGCTTTTCCGTGGAAAAGTCTTTGGAATTATTTGCTTATCAGCATTGCTACAGTGTTCAATAGAAGAAATGTTAAGGTTTGAAAAGCGTTAAGTACCAGGGAAACTGCTTCCCACCCGCTCCGTCAGTAGTTCCTATCTGTGTGCGGCTGAGTAGCGTGTGTAATGCACGGTGGTTTTTATCCGGCCTTGACAGTCCGAATATGAGTTCTGCTACATGTACAGGCTGTAAGGACCAGAGGTAACACCACGGTTTCGACAGCCCCCTTTCAGCAACCTGGTGGCACTGTGTTAGAGGACCAAGGTAGCAGAAGGAAATATGAGGCATTTCATGTGCAGGAAGAGTTTACTGAATTGGGTTTTTT